>NC_079442.1:44201168-44323668 GCF_903798145.1 Danio aesculapii | reverse complement strand
ATTAAAACTAGCTTTTAATTTAATTCAAAAGGCTGACACTCAAACTACATCAGAATTTGGCTGTCAGAAAAGTCTGATGAGAGGAGAAGAGCGAAGCTGAAGGTGTAGTTGTGTGGTGTTTCTCATAATGCACCTCTCAGCGCTGATGTATTCAGCTGCGGCAGGGTTGCAGCGAACTCCAGCCACGCGCACGTGTGTGATTTCTCGAACCTGCAGCCCCAGATTCTCTCCTTCAATGGTGACGCGTGTACCTCCTTCTTTCGGGCCTGTCAGAGGACGTATCTGCAGGAGAGACAGAAGCAGATGCTGCAGGTCAACACACACACTCGGAGAGAAGCAGAGATCTGATACACAGGTGAATGGCGGTGCTTTTAATTGTGCAAAAAAGACAGCTTAGATACAAAAAACATGTCATAGGTAAAGTCTGGATCTTTTGAGAAGCTTTAGAAAAAAAATGAGTATAAAAGTAAAAAGATAATAAAAATATATAGGATAATTTCAAGACAAATGGATAGATTTCAATTCTAGAAATTGTAAGATATTTTTGTCCTAAAAAACTGTAATTCGAAAGAATTGTATAAATTATGATACATAAAGGTAAATAATATAAATAAAATCATAGTTGAAAACAATATAGATTTTTATTTTATTATTTTACATAAATAAATGAAAAAAATAAAAAGTATTTTTTAAAAATACTAATAAAGATGAAAATTAAATTAAAAATAACAACAACAACAATAATAAATTAATTAATCCAAATTAATTTCTGCATAAACTGTGCACAGTTCATTATTAGTATGTATTATGTGCACCACATAAATAAAACTTACCAATAAATAGAACAAACATAAGACAGACAAACACAAATAAATAAACAAACAAACAAACAAAACACTTGTCGTTCATTTGTATGATGCTTGAGGACCTTGATGTTTGCAGACTGTTAGCTACGTGTCTCTTATGGTAAAGCCACAAAAGAGAAAATTAGGAGTTTATGTGCTTGATTTGTTTGTTTGTTGTTGTTGACTGTTTGTTTTTCTGTTTTGTGCAAATTTATATAAAAATCATATTGAAAAAGTTTTAAAAATAAATACATAAACAAATAAATAAATGAATGTCACTAAAATAAGGTTTTATTAGTTAACTTATTCAATAACATGAACTAAGAATAAACAATACTTGTAGAGCGTTTATTAATCATAGTTCAGCATTTACTAATGCTAATGTATAATTAAAATCCGAATTCATGTTTGTTAGCATTAGTTAATGCACGGTGAATTAATGTAAAGTAACAATCAATGAGTTCAGTTTCATTAAATAGCATTAACTAACATGAACAAATACTGTAAAAAATGCATTGTTCATTGTTTGTTTACTTTAGTAAGTGTATTAACCAACATTAACTATTACAACCTTATTGAAAAAGTGTTAGGAATAAACAAATATTCATAGAAAATTCAGTTTTAATTGTGCAAATTTCCTTAGTAAATAGTATTAAAATGACCAAAAACAAAAATCATCAATAACTACTCAGTTTTAATCAGAAATACCACATTATGGAAGTAGGGCTGGACGATAAAGGATATTATATCGAATCGCGATAAAATTGATGTAAATAACAATGATAAGCTCTGGGCTTTCTAACTCTATATTGATCTAAGAGCCAAACACACAGCAGAAATGTGCAACAATGGGAATTCAAAAGTGTGCTGATATTAGAGATGTACCGAATTTTAGGCCACCAAAAATGCATCGGCCGAAAATATGTTACGCCATTTAATGGATCCTCAAATTTTTGTGGCTTCAGTCATTGTTGGGGTACTCTTTTAAATTTGGAAGCAATCTTAACAACTTTTATCAGAATATACATCATTATCGTTCAATATGGAAAATAATTATCGAGATTGTATTTTTGCCATATCGGCCTTTATGGAAGTGCAAGAATATTGCATGTTGACTTGAACATCTTTTAGTAAAAGTTCATTTGAAAACAAAATAACTCAAAATGGACAGCTCTGCAATGGCTCTTATATGAGACATACGAATGTGTTTGTTTTCACCTTGGTAATGCGCGGATGACTGCAGCGAATGTTGCGTCGTCCCTGATGCATCCAGTTGTGTTCGGCTGATGGACAGTGTTGCTTTAGGAGACACTTCTTATCGGCCAAACACCAGCCACACTCAAATGTGCTGTCAGCCTTCAGACATAGGCCACAGCTGTCCCTCTGAGCCTCACACTTATACAGGAGAGCTACACACACACACACACAAACACAGAGAGAGAGAGAATGAGGCAACATTTACACTACATTATTTTTGTTTTAACATCAAGTTGGCGTCAAACAACTAGTACTGATGAAAACCAACTGTTGTTGGCTCGCATCGGCTTGCATCTGGTCCCAAACCAAATGCATCTACACTAAAGACTGTAAAAAATATGGACGTAGCATGTTACATCACCCATAGGTTTCTGAAGAGTGCAAATGAAGCTACAAGGGTGCAGGGCCAACCGTCGACATTTTGTTCGTGAGTCATCGCATGCGGGTAACCGAAAATGGGAGGCGGGGCATGGGCGGAGTTACAGATGCCAGCTACATTGTGCATAGATGGGTTTTCTTTGGGAGAATTGCTTAATAATTCATTACCTGTGATTGGTTTGTGTTCTGACCACATGTGCTTGGTTGTATATTATATCAATAAAGTGTTTAGTCTTTTAAAAACACTGTTGTAATACATTGAGCCACTTAATACTGTTCTTGTGACATCTTTTTTAAATACAAATTATCTCCAAATACTTTAAAAATAGTCTATGTGGTAAATGCAAGACTATTTATAAAATCCAGGTATAACACTGTATGACAACATTTCAGATGACTGTTCTATAGCCTACAGCTAATCAATCTGTCAGATTCTGGAGTGCATTACAGTTCTAAAGAAAATTATAAATGATAAATAAATTATCTTAAAGGTGCCCTTTAATGAAAATCTGGGTATACCAAAGCATAGTACAATTATAAAAGAACAGTATATGGAAATGGGCATACTGTGAGCCTCAGACACCACTGTTTCCTTGTTCTCATGTAAATTCCATGAGTGTAAAACCCTGGCTGACAATGGGCCAATCAGAGCACAGAATAAATTGTGACCCAGGGGTCACGCCCTCCACATTTGCATGTGTGACTACTTTAGGTCATTCATCCGGACCTGACGAGCAGCTGACGTCATCAAGAGACCACGACTTATATTCAGCTCTGAGATCATAAAAAAAAACCTCTGAGATCATTAATATGCACACCTCATGCTGCGTTTGATAAGCAACAACGATTTCTATTGAGACTACAATGATAATTTTCCTCCCTTGGTTATTTTAAGCGTACATTTCACTTACTATGTATGTGGGACTTTTATTTTGAAAGTGTGAGCCCCAAATTGTTTACAATGAGTTACTGGGCAACGACAGCACAAGGAATGTTTCAAACTGGCCTCAGGACACAAAAAGCAAGATTTACAGATGACACATTTATTCATCTCCACTCTGTAGAGGCATAAGGTATGATTAGTTACATCTTTTGTTAATTTATCGTGTTCATTGTAAAATTTGTTGCGCATGTTTCAACAAATACGTGTAGACTGCAGAATCTTGTCAAATCGCTCAGCTCAACTGTCATCTGTTCATGCAGAGGTTGATAATAATTTCTGGCTTTGTTTTCTTTGACTATAGCTTCAAAATACAACACGATACATCTCTATCTAAAGCTGCATGATTCCGGCTAAATAGAGCATCTCGATTTTTTTGCATAAAATAAAGATAACGATCTTCCTCATGATTCTGTAGATGTAAAATAAAGGTTAATATGAGTCTGCAATTTATTGTTTTTTTAATATTACGTGTAGGTCTACTGGTTTCTATAAATAATTCTATTCTACTTATAATATTTCTGATGTTGAATTATGTTTGAGATATAGGCCTATGCTTGAAATCTGTCATTGACAACATTATTAGACCATTTAATTCACTGGTAAAATCAACATTATATAGGCTAGAGTAGTTATACTGACACTGTAAACATTTATTTTCATGCACAACTGTGTGTTCGCTATGAAAGAAAAAACATATTAAATTCTTGTCGCAATCATAACTCTAAATGCGATATGATCATTTAAATGATGTGCACGCTTTCGGTTTCATTTTCACTGCTAAGTGCTGTTCATACTCTCTAACGATCACTCTGTGCCACAAACTGAAGATTATTTACAACTTTATTACCTGTTACTCACAGCCTATGCAGGTTCTGTTCACTAAAGTAGATGCCAGCGCGCACGTCTATCATTAAGTAGGTTGCACGCCTGCCCTCTCTGTGATAACAGCTCACGGTCAGCAGCTCACTTCACGTGTGATTTCCCGGCCGTGAATACAGCATTATATGAAGACAAAAATGACATTTTTAGGTGAATTATACCTTATAAATATAGTATGTGACTTTTTCAACATCATTTGGAGGTGTCCATGTCGCTGAGCAATGTGTGTGAAATAATAAAAAGACTCGTGCAGCCGCCTTTGCTTCTCTCCTGAACTTGAAAATATGATTGTCATAATCGTAGAAATGCTGGATTAAGATCGTCTAGGGGGTCGAATCGAGATCGCAATCTTTTTTCAATTAATTGTGCAGCTCTATCTCTATTGCTCTCTTTTGTCAAGTTTAATTATAATACAGCCTTTATACACAACATATCTGGTGAGCAAAATAGGTTACCATTACTCTGATTGGGTTTATATTCGTCCGTGTTCAGTGTACATTATGCTCTGCGTGTGTGTGAATATTCACAACACGAACCATATATGGTCAATAATGGAGCTTCTGATTCTAGGGGTATTTTATAGAGTAGTAAACTAGCTTAAAAAATGTTTCTGGAGATTTTTTTTTTACTTACCGAAGCCATAAACTTACTATGCAGATATCAGAGAAAGATTTAACTTATTAAACCAATATAGTTTAATTTATAGTTAAAAATATATTGGCCATTAACATGTTTGTGCTAAGTTCAGCGGCTGATCAGCCAGAATCAGCTGAGTGACGAAACCTAGCTGTCACTTAAGTGGCCACGGCCTTAATTATGCAGACTTAATATAAATGAAACAGATGAGTTATTAAAAAAATCACCCCCTCACAGTTGTCATGAAGTGTAATATTAGCTATATACAGCAAAAAATATATCAGGGTTTATACCAGGGTGTAAACAGCTTTTCTTCTCCTGTAAAGTTGACCATTTTAACATTGGGGTCAACAGAAATCTGCTTTATCTTGAAGCCAGCCGCCTAGAGGAATTTTGATGAATTGCAGTTTCAGTTAATTCCATATAGGCTTCACAGGGGAGAGTGGGATGTTTCCGCTTGGTCTACACTAAAACACAACCTCAAGATAGACCTAATTATAACAGTGTCTGCAGCGTTTACAAAAGTCTCTATTTTTCGGGGGTCAAACACTATGAAGTAGTGTGGACTGCAGGTGTACCCGTAGATAATACAGTTAAAATGGAAATGCGCTAGTGTAACGTAGCCTGAAAACACAGCCGTCCGCTCGGCTAGCCAGTTAAACGCAGGCCATGTTTGGAGTGGTGCCAGCTGTGTGGTGCCAATCGATAATTGAACTGTAAGGGGAAGGTATTGGAGGAGAAGCCCACGCCTGCATTCACTGCGCCATGATTCATGTGCTGCCCACACACTAATAACTCTGACCCCAGGCCCAAAGCAAGCACAAAACCAAGGGTGTCGAGGTTCACTTCTATACACTGGCTCTGTTCCAGACGCTATGAGCTCGCTCCATGTTCAGCATCTACACAAGCGAAATCTCAACACAAAAACTGCCTCATGTAGGTGAGAGTTATCCGAGACGCTGCTCACTGGGAGTAAGCTAATAGTCCCGTCATCATCTGTAAAGAGAGACTGTAGAAATGTGAATCTTTAAAAGGGTAGGATGTTAAAGTTAGCAACTTTTTAATTCTTTTTTCATCAGTAAACTAAATATGTTGTAACATAAACAAGTTAATAAATGACAAATATATGGGGTAATATTTATACTATAAAATGGTTATATTTGTATTATTATTTACATATAAATTATTCTGTATAATATTCTAAAATGAGTTTATATTTTATACTGACCATTAAAATATAAAAATAGCCACTAAAACAAACCACAATCAAATAAAAGTAAAAATGGTAAATAAATTACTGTATGTGACATTAATTATGCATAATCAAAATGTAAAAATATGAATACAAGTGCATAATAAGAGTAATATTAATATTCATTCATTATTGTTTCGGCTTAGTCCCTTTATTAATCAGGGGTCGCCACAGCGGAATGAACCGCCAACTTATCCAGCATATGTTTTACGCAGCGAAAACCCACACCAACACACCAAAATAAAATAAAATAAAATAAAATAAAATAAAATAAAATAAAATAAAATAAAATAAATAAAATAAAATAAAATAAAATTAAATTAAATTAAATTAAATTAAATTAAATTAAATAATATACAGTGGTGGAAAGAGCACTGAAAAATGGCAAAAGTACCATTACTTGCCTAAAAATGTAGTGCAAGTAGAGTAAAAAGTATATGTATATGTTGTAAATATTACTCAAAGTAAGTAAAAAGTAGCCCTTTCAAAAGTACTCAAGAGCGGTGAGTAGTGAGTATTACACTGTTAAAAACTGATGCGTTTACAAGTAATTTGTGGATGTGTGTAAACGTAACATTCTGTAGTGCATTATTGCCCAGTTATTGCCCAGCAGGCACACAACGTCATCCGATGTTAATATTAAATTAGATTTAGGTTGTGACATCAGGTGACCAAAATTCAATGTCTAGCTAGTGTCTAAGGACAATGTTATTTTGATAACCAATAATGACGTCAAATGACGTTGATATTTGGTTGATTTTAGGTTGTTAGAAAGTAACCAAAATCCAATGTCGACCCTACATCTAAAATCATCATATTGACGTCAAATAATGACAATTATTTGTCAGGTATGGCAACCAAAATCCAACATCTGATAGACAACATAGTGGTAACGTCCACACAACGTCAAGCTGTTACATCATTAGACATTGATATTTGGTTGGTTTTAGGTTGGACATTGATGATGACCTGACGTTAAGTTCTGACATCAACTTGATTTTCATTTCCAAATAAAATGCAACTTCCCCATGACATTTGGGTACAACGTCAATCTGACATCATGTTGATGTCTTGTGCCTGCTGGGTGTTTAAGGCCATTTTGGTCATCATACAGTAAACATCCGTCATCTTGTCATCAGTAACATGCATCTAAACAGTCTCTAAGTCAATGCGTGTAAAGACTTTGGACATCTTCTTGGACACTTTTAATGCTTCCAAACAGTTTGCTGCAATTATAAATCGCCCATGTCTTGAGGTAGTTTATTATGATGCGATTTACCTTCTATGTGTGATTTGATTGGACTCGCAGGACTGATTTTTCTAATCCCCATAGACAACAAAAAATAGTGACTGCAGGTTGAATGAAAGTAGTGGAGTAAAAGTACAGATATTGCACTAAAAATGTGCTCAAGGGAAAGTAAAAGTACACACTTTTAAAACTACTTAGTAAATTACAATTCCTGAGAAAAACTACTCAATTACAGTAATTTTAGTATTTGTAATTAGTTACTTTACACCACTGATAATATCGTATAATATAATATAATATAATATAATATAATATAATATAATATAATATAATATAATATAATATAATATAATATCATAAAATATAATATAATATAATATAATATAAAATAAATATACTGAATGAGGGGTTCTTAAAACACAAAAAATAAGAAAGTTAAAACTCCAGAAGATCGTGTAACAAGCACATCTGGGGCTCTTTCACAGCTGATTTGAAGGTAAATGTGAACTGACAGCGGTGTGAACGTGGTAAAAGGTGACAGACTTTGATTCTCCACCATCCCGAGCTCTAATATGAGCTTATTATTATACGACTGAAACAATCAATAAAATAAAGCAGAGAGAAAACACCAGACAGACGGAGAAATCCAGATCGAATCAGATGAAAGATGCAGTCAGCTCCACTTTGCAGCAAAGGTAGTAAACAAAATCAAGAGGATGCTGGGATTGAGTTGATGTGAAGTGTTTGGTTTCTTACCTCTCATGGATGAGGGTTTGTCGATGGGAAAGTCACCGTCCCACACGATGGAAAAATCCACAGGCAGATCCCCCATCTCGTTCCCTTCATACCAGTACTGTTAAACAAAAAACACACACACAAACAACAATAGAGTGAGAAATGTGAGGAAATTAGTTAATTAATGAATTAAATGAACGCATTAATGGAGAATATAATTTCTTATGATAAAAAAATAATAACAAAAATTATTTAATAAAAAAATGATAATAATAATAATAATAATTTAATGTTGCACTTAATATTAAGTGATTTTTGTGTTTTAGCTCTGTTTTTTCAGGGAGATGGGGAGATGCAATATTACTTTAAAGAAATAATAAAACTTTTCCAATCTATTAATGAGCTCAAAATGAGCTTAAACTTTCTTACTTTCTGAATCATACTGTTATAATTAAATATTCAACACTACCTGACAAAAGTCTTGTTGTCAATATCAGAGCAACAAATAATAACTTGACTCTAGTTAATCATTTGGAAAAGTGACCAATGAATCATCTGTTGAACTGCATCCCAATCATCATAAATACTGTAGACCTATTGGAGCCCGCATGGAGCCAAGATTCTCCTAGAAATCAGTCAAGTTTGGTGAAGGAAAAATCATGGTTTGGGGTTACATTCAGTATGGGTGTGTGTGAGAGATCTGCAGAGCGGATGGCAACATCAACAGCCTGAGTTATCAAGACATTTTTGTGCTGCCCATTACATTACAAACCACAGGAGAGGGCAAATTCTACAGCTGGATAGCGCTCCTTCTCATACTTCAGCCTCCACATCAAAGTTCATAAAAGGTGAAGGTGCTCCAGGATTGGACTGCCCAGTCACCAGTTATGAACATTGTTGAGCACAACTAGGACAAGATGAAGGAGGAGGCATTGAGGATGAATCCAAAGAATCTTGATGAACTCTGGGAGTCCTGCAAGAACGCTTTCTTTGCCATTACAAATGACTTTATTAATAAGTGATTTGAGTCACTGCAGAGATGTATGGATGCAGTCCTCCAAGCTCATGGGAGCCATTCACAATATTCATTCTTTTTCCACTGCACCATTATTTCTGTTAAGTGACAAGACTTTTGTCTAAGCAAAGTCAGACCTTACTGTCCTAATTAAATAATTAAAAATCAAGGCCTGATTATATTTTATTCTGGTAAACTAAGCGTAATCTAGAGACCTTTGCCTTTCATATAAGCCACTTCTGATACCAAATGATCAACTAGAAGTCAAGTTATTATTTGTTGTCCTTCAAACTTAGATAGGCCACAATACTTCGGTCAGGTAGTGTAGCACGAAAACAGTCCTACAAACAGAAAAACACATTTTTTTAAATAAATAAAATTAAACAAAGTAATACAAGAAAACTAAGACGACATACATATAAATATAAAGATTTGTATAATGTATATAACCCGACCGCTGCAGATAACATCTTGACGTAAGAGAAAGGATAATTTGCAAACTCATCAGCACTTTGGTCAAAAACACGGCCAAGGAGCTCTGATATCAGGAAGACCTCAGGAGACGATAAAGATGAAGAAGATGTTATCATGTCTGTTTCTCCTCCAGCAGACCTGATAACATCTGACCTGAGCAGAATCCACTAAATCCACTGACTAACACAAACTATCACTGATCAGCAGCCCTCAACACTACAACAACACAACACTCTTTCACTCACTTCGACATTTTACTTCAGTCTGAAACGTACCTGCTAAAATAAAATGAAATAATATAAAGGGCAGCACGATGGCCAGTGGTTTCTAGCCTCACAGCAAGAAAGTCGCTGGTACAAGTCCCAGCTGGGGCATGTTCTCATGTTGGCGTGGGTTTCCTCTGGGTC
This sequence comes from Danio aesculapii, assembly GCF_903798145.1. Lineage (NCBI taxonomy): Eukaryota > Metazoa > Chordata > Actinopteri > Cypriniformes > Danionidae > Danio > Danio aesculapii. Next base: position 44,313,598 of record NC_079442.1, on the reverse strand, counting down.
CCAAGCTTTCACCCACAGTACAAAGACATGCGCTATAGGTCAATTGGATGAACTAAATTGGCCCTAGTGTATGACAGTGTGTGTGTGTGAATATGAAAGTGTATTGGGTTACTGGGTTACAGCTGGATGGGAAAATAAATTTAAATAAAAAATGGTGCTGTCAAGCGATTAATTGCATCCCAAAAAAAGTTGTGCCTAGTGTGAATATTTATGTGTATTTATATTAATAATAGACGTTTCCATTTAATGCTGAGTCAGTCTGTGGTGCTGGAGGTGGCTCAGTGTGCTCTGCTCTGTAGTGTGTTAGTGGAGTGTCTGCGATCGATGAGGCTGATCAGTGATATTCTCTCAGGGTTACGTTGGTTAAGTGCTTTCGCTGTTGTTGCTAATTAAAATCCAGACAGTAAAAAGCGCCGTCACCGACTTTCAGCTACACCCGATGATGAGGAGAAGCTCAATAACAACACTTTACCAGCAGCTCATACACCAGACTCATCTATACACTACCAGATCACCACAAGGAGAAAAAAAGATAGTTACTGATATATATATTATATATATATTATATATATATATATATATATATATATATATATATATATATATATATATATATATATATATATATATATATATATATATATATATATATTTAATTACTGATATGTATATGTAGTTTTTTTTAAGAGATGTGCGATATATCGGCAGCCTTATCGATTTCGGCCGATAAATGCTATGGTAAATGTTATCATCATAGGTCTAAGAGTTATCAATATTTATTTATTGTTTTTTTTTTAGATGGGCGATGTATCGGCAGCCTTATCAATATCGGCCAATAAATGCTATTTTAAAATGTTATCATTATTGGTCCAAGAGTTAGCGATATATATTTAATGTTTTTCAAAGATGCGCAATGTTTCGGCAGCCTTATCGATATCGGCCGATAAATGCCATGTTAAATGTTAGCATTATTGGTACAAGAGTTATTGGTATATATTTAATGTTTTTTAGAGCTGCGCGATATATCGGCAGGTTTATCAATATTGGCTGATAAATGCTATTTTAAATGTTGTAATTTTTGGTCCAATAACAAATTTATGCAGATATTTATAAGCTGATAAATAATGTATTTTTCACTGGTTCAACCACAGAAGATTTTATTGACTTAAAACAAAAGCACTGAAAATAATAATTAATTAATAAATTTCAAAAATCAGTTCAAATTATTCTGAAGTTAAATTTTTGAATAAAATCAGTTGTTCAAATTATGGCCTTTTGATTTCGCAGAATAAAATGTGAAAAAAATTATATTTATAGGCTAATATAACGACTATTGGCCTCCAATTCTAAAGAGTTAATGGTTATCGGTATTGATCAAAAACAATTTTATTTATTCTTTTTTTTGTAAAATAATTTAAATGTAATCTTTTTTTATATTAAGACAAAATATTTATTTGTTTAAAACTATTATTAAGCAATAAAAATGGTTTCAGTTAGATTTAACTAAAATAATCCCGACTCACTGGATACTTCAATTTACATAACAATGAACTAGTTTTCGCTTGTATATATTTTTTCCGTTTTATTTTTAATTAAATATTCTGGTATCTTTTTCATTAAAATGAAAATGTGTTTTTTATTCTTCTTTTTATTAATTTATTTAAATTTGAATTAACATGTTATTTTAGTTTTTGCTGATTAAAGTTAAATTGAAAAAAAAAATATATTATAATATATATAATATATATAATATAAAATTATATTTTGTGGCTTTAGTTTTAATTTATATACACTCTAAAAAAAAATTGACAAACCAACAATTGGGTTAACAAAATGTACATAAATCAATAAATGGTCACGCTTTACAAAAAGGTTTCATTAGTTAATGTATTTACTAACATGGACTAGTAATTAACAATACTTCTAGTGTTAAAAGCTTTATTAATCACAGGGCAACATTAATCATTGCATTAATAAAATCCAAATGCATGTTTGCTAACAATAATCCACTGAGTTATGAACCAACAATGAACAACTTTATTTCCATTAACAATAAAAAAGACATTGAATAAATGCTGCAATTAATGTATTGTTTGTTAAATGTTTATGTTAGTAAATACATTAACTAATACAACCTTATTGTAAACTGTAACTAAAAAAAATAAATAAATAAATAACTCAACTGTATGATTTCAAATTCATATGTGTACAAAAAGAAATGTGTTCATTCATGCGTCCAACGTCCAACTAGCTTTTGTTTGCGTTTGCTAAAAGTCTAAACTCATACATGTACAAAAAGAAATGTGTTCATTAATGCGTCCAACTTCCGAACAAACTCGTTAAAGGGATTAGCATGTTGCATCTTATTCATGCTGTGCAAACTGATTTGATTGATACCCAATTTGCACAATTATTGACTGCCATAAAAATCACCGCCGACATGCAAATCCAGCTCTGTTCATTCTGACGGCTCGTTCCTCCTTCAGAAACTGAAACTCGGCATTTATGTCCATTTAAGGCCAAACCCAACTCTATTTTGGAAAAGAGCGAAAGAACAGCCTCATGCCTCGGCCAGTCATTAGCGGCGATTGAAACGTCAGCTGTTACATCAGCGCTCATTCAGCCGCGCAGCTCAGATAAATCACAAAATAGAAAAAAAAACAAAAAAAAAAACAAGCAGTGCCACGGCGTCTTTCTGCAGCTGCTCTGGAGGGAAATATCTGGGAGGAACTGGAGCGGGTCGTATGCTGGAGAAGGTGCTGAAAAGCTGAACTAAAGCTGAGTGGAGCTGTTGATGCTGGGCAACCAGTGCTCATACATCTCTATGAGGCACAGCTGCTCTTGACGCTTAATTAGGGTCAATTACTGATGACCCATGCACAAGCAAATAGGTCACAGAGGTCACATCAACATCATTTATGTATCTGCCTACTCGTTGAGCCATTATGAACTCAAGCCATAGGAAAATAGTCTGATGTACTAATGTAAATGGTGCTAAAAAAAAATGCAAGCCTGTCAATGGTAGCAAGTCCACATTTTCTGTCAAAGATAATGGAAAAAAGTGGAATCTACACAGTTTTGCAGTTTTGTTCATTCTTAAAGAAAAATTGTGCTTGAGAGGAATTTCAGTCAGGATAGTTTCACCGAAACCCTAATCAGTGTTAAAAATGACCTGCTGCTTTTGTCAGATTGTGTTTTCATCTCTTTATTAGCATCACTGGACATTGGTACTACTTCTAATACTACTGACCACATTCCCATTGAAATTTTATTCATTCATTCATTTTCTTTTTGGCTTAGTCACTGTATTAATCCGGGGTCGCCACAGCGGAATGAACCGCCAATTTATCCAGCATATGTTTTACGCAGCGGAAGCCCTTCCAGCCGCAACCCATCCCTGGGAAATGAAATTTTATTTAAAACTAAAATAACTGACAGCTAGACATATTTAACGAAGAAAAACATCAACAGCTAATAAAACAGAAACAAATTAATTAATAAAACTTGAATTTGATTAGAAACCATATCTATACATCTACCACAAGTTCAAAATGGTGTACCACTAGGTTCACATGACATTAAAACTACGATAGTAACCTAATCCTTAAAAATTTGGATGAATGGATAGTTTCATGTACAGTGACAAAGTTATAAATGAATTGACAGACAGGCAGACAGAGCATCAAAAAGGATGGATAAAATATAGGATGGATGGATGGATATAATGTTAGAGCAACAGAACAACAAATGAATGGATTGATGGATGGATGGATGGATGGATTTAATGTTAGAACAATGGATGGATGGAAAAATAAACATCCTTTAATTTTGTAGCAAAACATGAGAAGAAACCATTTCTACAAGTTCAGAATGGTGTACCACTAGGTTCAGTATTCGGACTGTTGCTTTTTACATTTTAAATGCTATCCCTAGGAGTATCACATGACATTAAAAACCACAATAGTAACCTAATCGTTAAAAATATGGATGGATGGATAGTTTCATAAGCAGTGACAAAGTTATAAATGGATTGACAGACAGACAGAGCAACAAAAGGGATGGATGGAGTTTCATACGCAGTAACAAAGTTATAAATGGATTGACAGAGAAAGAGCAACAAAAGGGATGGATGAATAAACAGACTTTAAATTAGTGGCAAAACATAAGAAACCATATCTACCACAAGTTCAGAATAGTGTACCACTAGGCTCAGTATTCACACTGTTGCTCTTTACATTTTATATGCTAACCCTAGGAGTATAACATGACATTAAAAACCACGATAGTAACCTAATCGTTAAAAATATGGATGGATGGACGGACGGACGGACGGATAGTTTCATATGCAGTGACAAAGTTATAAATGGATTGACAGACAGACAGAGCAACAAAAGGGATGGATGGATGGATGGATGGATGGATGGATGGATGGATAAACAGACTTTAAATCTGTAGCAAAAAATAAGAAACCATATCTACCACAAGCTCAGAATGGTGTACCACTAGGCTCAGTACTCAGACCATTGCTTTTTACATGTATGTGCTATCCTAGAAGTATCTTATTCAAAATTTAATTTAATACTAAAATAACTGAGAGCTAGACATACTTAACAAAGAAAAACTCAACAACTAATAAAACAAAAACGACTTCATTACTAAAACTTGAAAAATGACAAAACCACATTAGTAACCTAATCGTTAAAAAGATGGATGAATGGATGGAGAGATAGACAGACTTTAATTTTGTAGGCTCAGTATTTGGACTGTTGATTTTTATCAAATCATTTAAAATGTATAGACAGACAGAGAGACATAATGATAGACAGAATGATAGATGGACAGATGGACGGAAGGATGGACGAATGGATGGACGGATGGATGGAAGCATGGATGGATGGACGGACAGACAGACAGACAGATAGATAAACAGATGGATAGATAGATGGATAGATGGACAGACAGACAGACAGACAGACAGACAGACAGACAGACAGACAGATAGATAGATAGATAGATAGATAGATAGATAGATAGATAGATAGATAGATAGATAGATAGATAGATATATGGATGGATAGACGGATAGATGGAGAGACAGACAGACTTTAAATCTTGGGCAATAAAGTGGTGTGTTTTCTTCCCTATTGCTTCGCCTCTGCTGAAGGTTTGAGCTTTGTGGAGATTAGCCTCTGTGTGTAAATGGAGGAAGCCTTTGTGTTTGCCCATACAATACTGCTTATCTGTGCCAGTGGTGAATTGATTTTCCTCCAGCTTGTCTTCCCACTGTATCGCAGTGTGTTTGTGTGTAGACAGCCTGACCTGGTTCTGTCAGAGGCCTCACTGGAAATGACTGAAAACGACAGCGAGGTAATCTCACCTCCGAAACTGGCCTCAATTTATCAGAAAAAAATAAAAATAAATCCACAGGAATAAAAACCATTTCCACCACATCTTTGGGGCATATTTCAATCCCGTTTGCATGTTTAAGCAATAGCGGTAATATCTGCTAACAGAAAAGGTTCCATTTCCACCAAATACTGATTTCTGAAAAAATTCGATTTTCTAAAAAATAATATGAACATATCTCAAAACAACATGGCAGATTTTTGCTTTTTGTTATTCTGATCAATTTTAATTTCACCTATTATGAAAATCGTCTTTTGTAAGCTGTTTGGACAGAACTGTGTGTATGTATAGTGTGTCCACAGTCATTTTGAAGTGATATAAACACAATAAGTCTCTCTTTTTTTATTTCCTGACGTTAAAATAGGATTCAAATCCCTCCCATTTTGAGGCCCACCACAACGTGACGTAGGAGTGCGGTTTCCCCGCCACTGAAATGATTGACAGCTGCGTATTAACATGTCTCTATATTAACACTTATAATCATATTAACAAGACAGGACGTCCACAAAGCAACTGTGATTAAAAGATCTGTTCAGCTTTCTGTGATCAGCAGCACCTCAAGAAAGAGTTTTACAAGCTTAAAACATTTAGAAAACAGCACAAGTTTGTAATAACCATAGTAAAATCGCTGTAATTCGTCATTACAATTTTAAAAGAAGATGCTTTAATCCTGATTTGTGGACTTAAATCAGGTTTATTTTGTACATTAAATTAACAGATGTCCATAAAGCTATGTGTATTAATGGGTCCCCTGTCACACTTGCCATGCAAAAACAGTTTAAATCTAAAAGTGTGTGTTTGTGTGTGTGTGTGTCTATAATGATATTGTGTGACTCATCATTGCAGAAAGGCTTGAATTAATTCCACAACAAATACATTAAATAACCACTGGGAAAGTAATAACTATAGTAATGGAGATCTGCTTCATTCTTGTCTGTCACTGCGCTGTTTATCTACATGAAGGCTACAAGAATCAGAGGAATACAGACTGATTTCTATGGCTCCGACATGCACGTGGGAACGATGGGCGTGGAGAACCAGCTCATTTGCATTAAAGGCACAGGCAACAAAAACAGCTACAATGTACAAACAGCTCAAATTTCCCAGATTCAAAAAGGTATAATAGATAATCTGATGGGTATTTTAGGCTGAAACTTTACAGACACATTCTGGAGACACAAAAGACTTAACTTAAATATTGAAAAAGGGGTCAAATAAGTGCCCTTTAAGCAAATGACAACATTTCGATTTTAAATGTGGAAAAATTAAATAAGTAGTTTGAAAATTAACAAAACTGATAAAAAACACAACACAACTATTAAAGCTTTGACTCAATAGCTTTAACAAACAGAGCATTTTAAATGAATATAAAACTAAATTAGCACATTTCAGGTTTGTGCAATATTTATCAGTACTATCAAAATATCGCAAATATACATATCGGAATGGTTTGAAATATAACATGAATGTTCAGAAATTGAATCAATGATTTCTTTTTAATGAAATAAAATGAAACAAATGTTGATTGTAATTTTTTTTTAATATTGCATCACATATTGATAATCTCCAGTGTCTAGACTGCAGCTCTGCACAAGAAGTTTGGTCAGAGGAGAAATGGTCATGCTGAACTCAGCTTGTTTTCGCTTGAGGTTTTTTACCTTCACTTTTGTCAATTGGTGAAGTTTTGTTCCTCACCAATGACTTACTTGGTTTGGGACTTGTGGAGCTGCGCATCGATGGATTTGCTCTTCAGTGTTTGGACTTTGTGAAAATTAAACCACACTGAACTGAACTAAACTGAACTTGAAATCTGAAAACTGGACTGACAGTTTTACTTTACTAGAACTTTTTTGTTAAGCTGCTTTGACACAATCTACACTGCAAAAGTACTATAGAAATAAAGATGAATTGAATTAAATGGTCACAATAATTAGCATGTTTTCGCACATCTTATTGTTCTTCAGTATTGCACAGCCTTTGCATACAGAACAAATAACAATATAGAAAAACGCAATGCAAAAACACACATACAATATACTTTAATATAGTATAGTAAAGGTTATTTTCACCACATCCTTGAGGTACATTTCAATTCGGTTTACATGTTTAATCAAAGGCTATAATATCCGCTTGCAGCACATGAGTTTTAAAGAGACCACTCTTAAAAATGAGTATGCTCAATAATCCACTTATTGGAGCCAAGTTAATACGGTGCTACCGTTTATGGCAACGGCTATGATGAATAACTGGAGATATTGACTCAGGGGGAGGAAAAATGCTGCTTCTCGAAAACGCTGCCTTCGCTGGAAATTAAGTGATTGCAATTAATTCAAGTGGAACTCGGTGGAACTAAGTATTTAGTCTTTAATAGGGTTTTATTGTTTAAAAGATGTTTTCTTCTCATGCGGATTCGCTCGGCTCCGGTTGACCTGCCAATGGCGTCTCCTTCGAGTGACAGAATGAAAATCAATAGAACTTAATGATGGAAGACCTGTACATTTAATTAAGTTAAACTGAACCAGACTCAGCAAAAAAAATAAGACACAAGGGTTTGAGGAAAACGAGTCCACTGTGTATGTGTGTGTGTGTGCGGCATTACTTCACGGTAACCTAATTATTGAATTATAGCTATCCCATTACAAACGACAGTCCAGTAATAACAGCATATAATTCACTTCACCCGATGTTGCGTCATGGGCTAATTTCTAGGTTGGAGAGGGGAATTCTGGGTTATGATAAAAGATACAGCGAGTCTCAGTCCAACTATGATGTGTTTTGGTTTGGTCGAGAGCCATTTGGTATAAATAATGCCACGTGTGGTTCTCCTGAAGCTTGGAGGATCAGGAAAAGCAGGCACATGGATGAGCAGGCAATAAAACGTAAGCATTTTTTTTCTGGTGGACGTATTTCTTCATTTGGAGGTTCCAGCACAGCTGAGCCTCTTAATACACACTTAGGGCACAGTTAATGCAGTATGTTACGCCTGGGACATATACAGTAGATTGATCACCACATTAGTTGATCAATTTATTTTAATAAGGCCCACCTGCTTCTGCACCATAACCTAAAAGCTTATACAGTTGCAAAGGAGATCTGCAGCAAAATGAGAAGGGGAAATTAGTTGAGAAATGCAAATTGTTGCATGCAGGTGATTGTTAATATGCACTCCTCAAAATATTACACTTTAAAGCAGTTTTAATGCATCTTTGGAAACTAAAGAAATTACTAATGGACTTAATCTTTGCTTTTGATTATATTATTAAAGTCTAATTATTGCTTCCAAATGTCAAATTAAAATACAGACATTTAGAGCATTTTTCTTGGTTGTTTTGTCCAACAATGATTAAACTTAACATGAAAATAAGACAATTAAATCAAATAAACTAAAATAAAGATTAATAAAATTCTGAATATGTAACTTTTACAACAAAAACTGATAAAAGCATGAACACAAAGGATGTATGGAAATGAATATAACCTCAATTGACCCTTCGCTTAGCCCTGCCCTCCTTAGTTACTGTTGTTATGCCTGTTAAGCTTTTGTGCCTGACACGTCTATTATAATATGTATGCACCGGTGTCAGACATTCCCAGTTGAAGTCAGAGTTATTAGCCCCCCTTTTAATTTTTTTTTTTTTTTTTTTAATTTTCCCAAATGATGTTTAACAGAGCAAGGAAATTTTCACAGTATGTCTGATAATATTTTTTCTTCTAGATAAAGTCTTACTTGTTTTATTTCGGCTAGAATAAAAGCAGTTTTTTAAAAACATTTTAAGGTCAATATTATTAGCCCCTTTAAGCTATTTTTTTCTTCGACAGTCTACAAAACAAACCATCGTTATACAATAACCTGCTTAATTACCCTAACCTGCCTAGTTAAGCCTTTAAACATGTTGTTTAGAAGTGTCTTGAAAAATATCTAGTAAAATTTTATATGAGTTATTAAAACTAACATGTTTACAAATGTGTTGAATCAATGTTCTCTCCGTTACACAGAAATTTAGGAAAAAATTAGGGGGGGGGGGGGGGGTGTAATAATTCTGACTTCAACTGTAGTTAGTCATTTTTGGTGAACAGGTGAGATATCTGAGAAAGCCAGGCAAAAAAGGACTGCAGTATGCATTACAGGGGTATATTCACGACACAATACCCAACCAATTAGAAAATAATTTAATCAAAACTGAAGCTAAAGCCTAGCCGCCTCATACTCTGACCATTCAACAGCTTAGTTCATGCACAGCAGGATAGGTGAAATTTAAAAATAATCTAATAATAACATATTAAACTGTGATTTCTCTCTTTTTTTTGCCAAAAAGCCTGATTAATTGTTGTGCAGTGAAATATAGCACTACTAACTGTCAAGAAAACACACATGGACAGTGCTTCTACATAATTCGTTCATAGAAAGAACAGCCAGAGAGAGGAAATTGATTAATTTGTGCCGAATATTAGCATCATTGATCCATAACAATGTACAGTACCTATAACGGGGTAAATGCCGAAGCATGCTAATAGGACTTTTAATTTGCCAGCAACCTGGGTCATTTCCGGTGAATTGTATGCCAATGCAAAATCGGCACGTTTAAGGTCAGTTTTCTTTAAAAATCAGCGATCTCCACTGGCTGAGTGATATCCGATATAAAGTGGATCTCAGATTGTACAAGAAGCACTGCATTAAATAACATTTTCCCCCGCCATGTCTTTATAATTTGAGCATTTATTTTACCCCAGTATATTCAATGGAGCTTCTTCGAATGGCTTTTTGTCTCATTTTACGCTTGAGCAACTAAATGAATGACAAAGTCTGTTAAACTGATTGTATTTGAATTTACATTACAACATTGATGCTGTAAAAGGAACTGTATAAAATGGAAAAAAACTCACAATAACAGGTCACCGGAAGTTTAGCAGTATGGGAAACACTAGCTGGGCATATACCCTACTGTCAATATGTTTGTGTGCTTTTTATACCATTTCTATTCTAATTTGCAGTTAACTGGAAAAAAAATCAATCAATTAAAAAGAAAATCAAAGCATAAATATTTTCCCTACCAGCAAATAATAATCCGATACCAAATATAAAAGCAGACAGTAACCCGCTATAACGTCATCACCAATGAATAAATCTCCAAAAGACAGACGAAAACATTGGTGAATTGTAGCTCTGACATGGACATGGACATGAAGGATATAAATGACTGAAAAACAGTTGCAGGTTAAGTATGTTGATCGCAAGTGCTCAGTTAGTGATCATATCTCTGTTTTGTTCTGTTGATATGTAATCCAATTATTCGTAGCTTGAAACAGATGGAAATATGACTGGATTGTGCTGCTTTTACAGCCCCTCACACATCTTGATGCTTGCTGGCATCCCTCCCTTTGGGTTTTAGGTTTTGGAAAGGGAAAAAAACATTCACCACCCCGTCCAAACTTTTAGGATACTGGGTATCAGATTTGCACAATATATATGCACAACGCTTTGGCTTGTTTACCTCGCTCGAAAGCTTGACAGGTCTTCCGTGTGTAGCTACGGTTGCTAAGCCACAATTGATGTGTGGCAGTTTTCAGGTGTGGCTTAGCGAAGGGTCAATTAAAAAAAAGCATACATGAACTACTGCCATTTTAATTTATACTATAATCTTAGTGTACGTTATTCAAAAAAATGTCACAGTCAAGCCCTAAATTATTCATTTCCCTGGCAAATTCTGATTAAAGTTACTTTATTCAACCAGACAGTTGTTTTGAAGTGAAATGACAAAGGCTTCTGGTAAAAGATAAGGCGATGTACAAGAGGCATCATTGTGGAAAAAAGAAATGTATTTCTCAACTTTTATTTACACTATATGATCCCAGTAGTAAGAGCAACAAATAATAACTTGAATTGTAGTTAATGATTCTGAAAGGTGGCAGAAGGTAAAGCCCTATTGGAACCCGCATTGACCCAAGATTCTCACAAAAATCAGTCAAGTTTGGTGAAAGAAAAATCATGGTTTGGGGGGTTATATTCAGTATCTGGGTGTGCAATAGATCTGCAGATTGTATGGCAACATCAACAGCCTGAGGTATCAAGACATTTGTGCTGCCCATTACATTACAAACCACAGGAGAGGGCAAATTCTTCAGCAGGTTAGCACTCCTCATATTTCAGCCTCCACATCAAAGTACCTGAAAGCAAATAAGGTGAAGGTGCTCCAGGATTGGCCAACCCAGTCACCAGACATGAACATTATTGAGCATGTCTGGGGTAAGATGAAGGAAAAGATATTGAAGATAAACCAAAGAATTTTGATTAACTCTGGGAGTCCTGCAAGAACATTCCAGATGACTTTAAGACGTTATTTGAGTCATTGCAGAGATGTAAGGATGCAGTCCTCCTTTTCCCACTGCACCATGACTTTATATTCTATACTGTACATTATTTCTGTTAAGTGACAAGACTTTTGTCTAAGCAAAGTCAGACTTTATTGTCCTAATTACATAAGTAATCACTGATTAATCAATCAAAATATTAAAATAATTATAAAAAATCTAAATATCTAGTTAAATATCTAGTTAAATGTCACTTTTAGCTGTATAAAAGTGTCTTGAAAAAAATCTAGTCAAATATTATTTACTGTCATCATGGTAAAAATAAAATAAATCAGTTATTAGAAATGAGTTATTAAAACTATTATGTTTAGAAATGTGTTGAAAAAATCTCTCTGTTAAACAGAAATTGGGGGAAAAAATAAACAGGGGGGCGAACAATTCTGACTTCAACTGTACATATATAAAATAACTAAAAACTACAACTACAATAAGCACAACTAATACAGTAGCAAATGAGGTGGTTGACTGCACCAAATGAGGAAATCACCTAAGAAACTTTGTGTTTTTTTGGCTGCAAACTGTTCGCATGCAACCCAGGTGATCGTTAAAACACGCTCCTCTCGGTATAAAGCGGCTAATGCCTGATTGAGCACTTGATGAGAATAATAGAATAATGAGGGTGAGGTGGTTCGAAATGCCTGACAAAAATAACATGTAAGTGTTTTTATTCAAAAAGCTTCCGCTACCCTGCATGGAGGATAATGGGCTTCTTTGTGAGGGCCCTCTCCATCAAGAGCCTGGTTCAGAACTTGGGCATTGTGTAAAAAAGGCCTTTGGCGGTGCGTTTCCCCAGTAACACGGCCGGTGCCTGTCGCTAAGGGGTCAGCGGTGCTTAGCAACACTTACGCTCATGGACTCATTTGGAGTATTTTGCACACCTCTCTCTTCTTGGAAAAAAAGTACATTTCTTTGGATTTCGCTTAAGCCTAGCAAAAAGCACAGCAAGTTCAGACTCTTTATTTCAGTAGTGAGATTAAAAAGTACACACTAAAAGCAGGTGGTTATTATGTGCCTAGCATATTTATCTTATGTCTGGTGGGCAATGCACTGTATAAACAGATGTTTCAAACCTATGTTCGAAGCTATAGCTGTGCATTATCACATCTTGAGTGTCATGCATCAAGCAGGAACAGAAAATCTTGACAAATACGAACATTATGTGTTACATAAGTAGACAGCTGTGGTTCTAAAACAACTGAAAATGTAGTTTGAGAGCATTTGAAGGCCTTATTTTTTTTTACTAAGTGTAAATGTTGCTTTTTCAAGGTATATGTATGAATCCTAAAGGAAATTTCAATACATTTTAAGACTTTTTAAAGACCTTCTCCGAATATTTTAAGACCTCATCGCCACTCCAAGTTCTAATCAGTATCAAACCTTTAACTTAATAAACAGTTGTTAATAAACAGTTGTAGTTAAATAAATCAATGGAGCACAACCGTGCAACAGAACTCAGATAAGCTTGGAAGAAACAAAGCTTAAAAGAATAACTTACGCAGTTGTTTTCAGCGACAGGCTTCAGCCACTGTTTAAACTAGTCTTTCTCCAACCAGGAGTATGCAAACTTACATTTCCCCATTTGCTGTCTGTTTTTCTCTATGGTTCCGCTACATGTGGAGGGAGTGACATCACCTTCCCGCGTTTGTCGCAAATACGCAATATCACCCAGTCAGAGGAGCTTGGCTGGATGCGTCCCGGTCCGAACTACTTTGAGCACGCCGTTGTTAATATTAGGAGGAAAATAAATATATGAATGCTTTTTTGGAGTCAAAAACTTTGGACAACGCTTGAACAAAATTTAAGATGTCGTAAAAATGTGATTAAGACTTTTTAAGGGCCTTAATTATCTCATAATTGATTGATCAACTTTTAATACTTTTTAAGACCCTGTGGACACCCTGTTATTTTAATATTAATTAATATTTTAATAACTTATAATAAGATATTTGGAAACTTGAATGGACCCATAACATCCCCCTGAGGTGCACCTTACTGAAAACCAAATTTGCTTTGCTAATTAGTTGATATCATCATGACAAGCGATTACAAGGCAGTCAGACAGCTTTGTCCAGCCAATTGTCAGTGCACTGTTCTTTAGCATGAAATGTCTGAATGTACTAGCTCATAATGTGATGTTTTCAGGCAAAATCACTTCTTTTTTTGTTTTTACCACCATCCCACAACCACCATGGCTTTTATCTGTAAACAGTTGTGGTTCTAAACAACTCAAAATGTAGTTTGAGAACATTTTCAAAATACTCTTCCTTTCATAAGGGATAATGAGACATTTGAAAACATAAACGGTCCCAAAACATCCCCCTGAGGCACACTAATACCAAATTTGCTTCACTTTCACATGATTTACCTATTCAAATTATTTTATCATGACAAGTGACAACCAAGTATTTAGTAAATGTACTGTAGACAGCTTTGACCAGTCAACTTTCAGCATGAAATGTCTGGATGTACTAGCTCATACTGTGATGTTTTCAGGCAAAATCACTTATTTTTATTTTTACCACCATCCCACAACTACCATGGCTTTTATCTGTAAACAACTGTGCTTTTACATAACTGAAAATGCATTTAAATACTGTTCCTTTCATAAGGGATAATGAGACATTTGGAAACATGAATGGTCCCATAACATCCCCCTGAGGCACACCATATGATTTTGCTATTTAAATTATTTCATCATGACAAGCAACAACTAAATAATCCATTAGCATTATAATGAAATAAAAAATATATACATTGCAAGCAGGTTGACATCATGTACTTGAACGGACTTCTGATGAGCAATGCACTATACTAACATATGGTTGTATAGCTGTGCATTACTGCAAAAAGCTTCAACCTGGAACAGAAAACCTACTCAAATATTAACATTACAGCATTGTACAAGTAAACAAGTGTGTTTCTAAACAATTAAAACTGTATTTTGAGAACATTGAAGTGCCTTATGTTTTTTTTCTGGGAGTAAATCTTACTTTTTAACTGTCATATTTGGAAAAATTAAAGGATTTATAACATCCCCCTGAGGCGCACCTTAGCGAATACCAAATTTGCTTTGCTAATTAGTTGATATCATCATGACAAGCGATTACAAGGCAGTCAGACAGCTTTGTCCAATCAACTTTCAGTGCACTGTTCTTTAGTAGGAAATGTCTGAATGTACTAGCTCATAATGTTATGTTTTTAGGCAAAATCACTTGTTTTTATTTTTACCACCATCCCAAACCACCATGTCTTTTATCTGTAAACAATTGTGGTTCTAAACAACTCAAAATGTAGTTTGAGAACATTTTCAAAATACGGATCCTTTCATAAGGGATAATAAGACATTTGAAAACATGAACGGTCCCAAAACATCCCCCTGAGGCGCACCATTACCGAATTTGCTTCGCTTTCACGTGATTTTGCTATTTAAATTATTTCATCATGACAAGTGACAACCAAGTATTCAGTTAGCATTGTACTATATTGAACAAAATATATAACTATTTTATATATTTGCAGGGACTAGTACATTTATCTTTTTTTCTGTGTAAATGTACTGTATGAACAGATGTTTCAAACATATAGCTGCGTATTACTGCAAAAGATTCAACCTGGAGCAGAAAACCTAGTGAAATATGAACATTTTACATTGCATCAGTAAAGAAGTATGTTTCTAAACAAAGGGCTCTATGCACAGCTAGAGTTTTAAAGCCAACGACAAACTTCAGGTGAAAGCTTAATGTGACTATTTTCAACTTCACAAGGTTGTTTTTACAGCATTGATGATGTTATGTAATTACAATTCATTCAGTTAAATAGACTAAAGCATTCATTTAGTTGCTCAAGCGTAAAACGAGATGAAAGACCGTTGTAACCACTAGCGCCCATCAGTAGCAACAGGCTAGCGCAGAAATTAACTGTCATTTGAGTAAAATAAACTGTCATATTTTTAAAACATGGCGGGGGGAAATGAATTTAAACCAGTGCTTCTTGTCCGATCTGAGACCCACTTCATATCGTATATCTAACAGGCAGTGAAGATGGCTGATTTTTAAACGTGACAATTTTGTAATGGAAAGACAGTTCACCGGAAGCCCTCAGGCTGCCTGACTGTAAATTAAAGAGCCTATATTATGGGTTTTTGAAAACGACCTTCCATGTAGTGTGTAACAGCTCTAAGTGAAGTGAAATATCCAACTAAGGCTTAAATCTGTAAGTGTACAGTGTTTAAAACTGTTGATTCATCTATAAAAGAGTCGACTCATAGTGCTTCAAACGAGTTGTCTTGATAACGAGTCATTAGGTGTTTTGCGGTGAAGTGGCTATGAAACAAGCCCCGCCCAGTAGTTGCACGCGCAAACCTGGGACATTTGAAACCTGCGGCCCCGCCCACTAATACAGAAAAAAGGCTAGACACACACTGTAACTTAGCAAACGCCGGTTGAATGAAGTCACGCTGTGCTCAGATGGATATTATTGAAAGTCTCTACCCAAAGATGAAACTGAGTCAGTGGTTGAGGTTTATTTTTGCAAAAATACCTCAGCATTATAGCCCAACCTTGTGCAGTGCTTCTGGAAACTACATGCTTACAAAGAAGAATTAATCGGCCGTTTGTTAAAGGAAAGATCAGAAAAGACTACTGATGTAAGGGACTATGTCAGAACATGGATCAGTGAATCATGGATCAGTTTTATCCTCCATTTCACAAGTGTAAGTACGTGAGATTAAAATTGTTGCCTCGTTTACTTTAGCTTGCAAATATGTATTTAATTGTGTTTTGTTACTTGTAACTGCGTGTACTGTATCCAGTTAACTCTTTATATTCTCATATCGCGTGTAAAGCCATGTTGAAAACGCGACGCGTGCCGCTTTGTTTACGGATTTAAAGTTAAATGCATTTGTGAGCTGGCGTTCCACTGTCGTTTGTCGTTGCTATGGCCATCGTCAGGTAGGGGGGCTAGGGCCTCTGAGGAGAAGGGTAATGTATGTGTGTGTGTGTGTGTGTGAGAGAAAAAAAGAGCAGGTAGAGTGTGACGGGCTAGGAGGCTCGTGTTGATCTCCCTCCCAATTCTTGGAGTTTTTGCTCAATAAATTAGTTAGTCGTCAGTATTTTCAAGTCCATCGTCTGTATTTACATTCCCCCACTGGCAGCCAAAATCCACGTCTTACACTATGAAGCGTGTATGCACTGTGACTACTTCTATATTGTTGATTAGCTTTTGGGCATTTCACTCTGTCTTGAGCTGAAGGCTGTCAGTGTCGACCAATCGCAGCAGGCTGTCATCTGTCCAATCAGCGCAGATTAGCTTCGCGCTGAGGAGGGGTTTTGGGAACAAATGAATCACTGAACGATTCATATGGGAGTCACTGGGATAATAAGGTAAAAATAAATGCATATTATAATGTTTTTCGACTTTGCATGCATATTAGACTGCTGTTGGAGACACTTACAACCAAAATATGACCCTATTTCATGTATAATAGGGGCACTTTAAAAGTCTGTGTGCATATAGCCCATTGAGTGCGTGCAACGAACAACCGTGTTAGTCCAAAAAAATAAAAATAAAAAATAAGACAACTATGTGACATTAATTGGATGTGTGAACTTTGTATCCACAAACAGTTTGGAGATATTTTCGCACAACCATGAGTCTGCATTTTAAAATTTAATATAGTGTCACGTGGAAAAAATCCTGTGCTGAAGGAAGTTGAAGTTAAACTATGCAGGACACTGGCTCTCCAGGGCTGAGTTTAGACACCCCTGCTTAAGGGGTGCTGGGAAACCATATTTGAATCAAAGAGGAGAACAAAAACCAGGGACAAAATCCACAGAAAGAAGTAAGTGGAAGAACTGTATATATGATGTGATCTCTCTCTGAACTCGCAGATGAGTGCTAAACAGCTCAAAAACAGTTAATCAATCAATATAAACCACATACTATATATAATAAAGCTACATCAATGTATATTTCCTGCCAGTCTTGTGTAAACTAAGACAAGCAGGATTTATTTGCTTATATATTTATTTATATTGTGAGATGGCGGAGCGCGAGAACAATTTGAAGTAGTATATAGACCATTTTTGTTGGATGTAAACAAAAACAATGGTCCCTCTGTATTTCCTGTTTTACATTTTTAATTTCTATAGCTTCCAAGACTCCAAAAAGAGGCACATGTCCATAAATATTGATATGATAGCTGTTCTAACATTAAGTTATGAATTACTTCTTGTTACAGTTGTGAAATAGTTTGATAACAAGCTGGAAATGTTCATGGGCCAATGACATGATCACATTAAAATGGTCTTTACGCGCGCTGTGCCAGCTTTTCAAAATAAGCAACAAGGTGCTATCTAAACATACAAGTGGTGATCAAAAGTTCAGACCATGCACATCATGATTAAGATTTAATAATTTATGCATCTATTTATTGTTAATAATTGATTGTTATTGACTGTACTGTGAGAAGGTCTATGTATCTTACATTGCTCATACTGCATTTTCTGTATTTAAATAATAATAATAATAAACTTGAAATGAATGCTTAATATTAACATGACGTTTCGGTTACCGTATTAAAACGAAGATAAAGGAATCAAATCTTTACTGGTTTAAAGTGATATGATGTATACACTGTAAAACCCAAAAAGTGAAGGTAACTCAAACCATTTGAGGAAACTGATCGCAACAAACTATTTAAGTTCAAAAACTAATCCCAATGAGTACTGTGAACTTAATCCAGTTGAGTAAACAAAGCAATTTGAGCACAGTAAAACCGATAAATAAAGAGAACTCAAACAACTGAGTACTGTAAAACTCAATATGTTAAGGCAACTGAAACTGTTTGAGGAAACCGATTGCAACAAACCATTTGAGTTAAAAAACTAATCTATATGACTACTGTGAACTTACTCCATTTAAGTTGAAGTAATGAGGTATTTAACTAACTCATTACCTTCAACACGGAGTTCAAAACTCGTTACAAGTGAGTAGAATTAACTTTCAATAAATTTTGAGTTAACTACACTCATTTCATTTGATAAAGTTGACTGTTGGGTTTTACAGTGTAGAAGTTATACTATTATTCCACACTAACTAGACATACAGTATACCCTTCTTCCACATAACTCAGTATTTTTAATACTGACACTGTAAAATGTTTTCTCCTTAGAATTGAGAATCATTTGTTGTCAATCTTCAAGTAAAATGAAAATATATAACATAAAAATTAAAAAAATATGGACTTATATGGTTCTTCGTCTCAAGGCTTCAATTATAAATGTATTTTGGAAACATTTAAGAGCCATATTTGAAAAAAATGAAAGGATCTATAACATTGCCCTTTGGCACACCTTATCAGAATACTAAATCTGCTTCACTTTCACATGTATTGGCTGTTTAATATCATATATTTAATATCATCATGACAAGTGAGTTATCATGTAGTTAGTAAGGTTTGTCTTATTTAACATTGAACATTTTAGTCATGACCACATTGGTGAACTAGCTCCTATATTGAACCCTTCAGGCTGATTTTTTTCAGACCACCATCCCACACATACCATGACTACATAATCATTGATTCATTTATTAGATAGAACAGTCAGGATGTTGTTACATTATTGCAACCGTTAGCTTTCTCTCTACATTATCGGAGTACAGTAAAGTCCTTTGTAAAATATGTGATGTTAAAGCTGCACACAATAGCGACATTGTGGGAAACTGAAAAGGCAGCTGTCCGAATTCTAGGGTGAGGCAGGAACGGGAAACAGGCGAGAAATTAGGGGGAATGCAGGACCAGTTAACTTGATTTTTGTCAAAAATAATGACCCCTCAATTCCAGGGCGAGACAGAGAGACGTGCCCTAAGGGAGACCACTTACATCAAGATAAGAGCAGATTAACTAGCTGTAATACAACCCCAGTAGCTTGTGTGCTTTTGTTTTCAGGACTGTGAAGTCAATGCGCTTTCTATATTAATGCAAAAATGAGATTTTCACAGGTGTGGAAGCTTATGTCAGCAACTGCTAATATTCTACACAACCAAAAAGGGTCGTTCACAAACTATTTAGAAAAAGATGTAGTGTGTATAAAGTATAGTAAATGGGGCTGAAAATATCACCAAAGCACCTTTAAAAGAAAGGCCGGGCGGCTTTTCTGGGCGCCCACATCCAAGTCGCATGAATTTAAATGGGAAATTCATTCTAACATCTCAAAAAATGATTGACAAATTCTTATTAGAATAACATAAATCAAATAAATCTAGCAATAAATCTAGCAATACTGTATATTCTAGTCTCTAGCCATTTATTAGTCATCTAAGTGAGTGGTTCTTAAAGTGGGGGTCGCGGGAGAATGACAGAAGGTCACTTGGTGATTTCCAAAAATCAAATAAATATTATGAAACTATTAGAATTACCATATTTTATCCATAATCTACAGAAGATAAAAATAGTAGTTAATAGTTACATAAAAAAGCAACAACATGCAAATAAAAAGCCATCAGCCTTTTAAATGTTTCATATGATTGTGTGTTTATGTTAGAAAACAACAAAGCAATACTGTCAGCTGCAGCAGATTGATTTTATAGCACCAGATTAAACGTTCTGACACCTTTATGGCAATCAAACACAGTAAAAATAAGTACAGGAACTGAACATTTAGGATGATCTCTGAGTGGTGGTCTTCAAAATTAAACCAAGAATAGACTTGTGCTAAAAACATAGTGCCCACCAGTCTCATTGGGAAAATTTTAGATTAAAATAATTAATAAATGACTATATAAATGACAGCCTATGGTTGTTAGACTGTTACACTTTTTTGTGTTGGCAATACACTCGTGTTTATATAGGCCTATTGTATATTAATAACTACCTCCGAGGAATGTAGGGATCACAAGTCACTGGCATTGTTATTTTGGAGGTTGCGGGCTGAAAAGTTTTGGAACTTCTGATCTAAGGGGCATCTTTGTATATCTGAAGTCTTAAATATGAGAATCAAAGTGATGTAAGTAATATGTTAAGAAGCCAAACATATAAATATTAAAATGAGATATCTGTATCATGATAGATGGTCACTGCATTATGAATTTGAATTTAATAAATATTACATGAAAAAACTATTGGAGTAAAAGTACTGCTAAACTAGGATTTTTTTTCCCCAGAAAAGCACATTTTAATAATAAATAATGTATTAATATTATAAATAAATACATAGAAATAAATGTAAATAACATAAATCAAAACAAAACACACTGTCCACAGCAATTTATATAAAATATATAAATACATAAAATAAATGAATTAATTAATTAACTAAATGAAACCCACAATCTGTCCACTAAGCATTAATAAAATGTTAATGGTGATAATGAAAATAATAATAATATTAATAATAACAATAATAATAATAATAATGGTGTAAATAATAATAATTATGATAATAATAATAACAATAATAATAATAATAATAAGGTTAACAACAATAATAATATAATAATATTAATAATAACAACAATAATAACAATAATAATAATAATAATAATAATAATAATAATAATAATAATGTTAACAACAATAATAAAAATAATATTATTAATAATAATAATAATAATAATAATAATAAGGTTAACAACAATAATAAAATAATAATAATAATAAATAAAATAAAATAAAATAGAATAATAAAGCAAACATAATATTTAGAATAACTACGCAGTTAAATATTAGTAAATAGTAAAATATTCACAGAAATAACATTACTCAAAAATGTTAATAGCATAACAATAATAACTGTAATTTAATTAGAAACATATTAAAGCGAATTATTCACAAACATAATAAATACAACATAATAAACCTAATAAATAAAACAAATACAACATAATAAATATATTAAATAAAACATGTAACCTATATTTAACATATAATAAATACAACATAAAATAAAGCATAATAAATAGAGTGTTCAATCATTAATTTAAAAAAGAAAAAATACCTGGTATTAATTCACACCTTCAATATTTGTAAAGGAAACCTGAAAAGGAATGAAATATGATTGAAAGAAAAAAAATATATATAATAAAAACGACTGCATCAAAAGTGTGATTTGAGGTCGAACAGAAGTTAAACGGCACAAGAGAGAGAACAAACCCGCCCGAATAACCTACAACCTCTCATCGTTTTCACCATTGACTGCATCTACCAGTAAACGAACAGAGCCATATGATGATTACCTTGAGCTGAGCACCAGAATAAAACAAGCTGACCGCTTCACACTCATCCTCAGCTGAGGTGTAAACACAAGATGAAACTGACTGATTGAACATCTCTCATCCGAAGGCACTCACAATTTCATTAGCATGGACCCCGACGGCCTCAAAGTCACCTGCCAGCGGCTCCCAGAAGACCAGCGCTGGTTTGACGGCCATATTGATTGATTTTCAGGCCGAGAAACAGTCGACACGTGCCGAGGAAGGGGAAAGGAGTGGCGGACGGACGACAAAACGCTCTCTTGGGATTCGGTCTAATCTGAAGCAGGCCTTCGCTGATGTTCGATTGCTATTCAGGAAAGATGCATGTCATGAAAGAGATGATGTGCTTTTTTCTGGAGCATGTCACTGCTAATCAGACTATCAATTAATCTGTGCATGTCCAGAGACAAAGAGACACGAGGAGGGGTAGGGGGATGGAAACATAGGAGGAGGTTTGGATTTTGATCACAGGGAGGTATACTGCAGAGACAAAGACATCAAGGCCCTGTTTACACTATGGTGTTAAGATGCAGTTTAGTCGATCAGATCACAAGTGGACAACGGAGACTTATTGCTGTTTAAATATGACATTAACGGAATAGTTCACCCAAAAATGGCAGTTAATTACCTCATAGTTTCCTCACTCTATAGGCAAACACAATCAAAGTAGTTTTAAATTTTAACCTGGCTCTTCCATTTTAAATAATGGCGTTGGATAGTGACTTTTATTTTGAAGCTACCAGTCAAAAGCCCATAAATCGCCTTCTGTTTAATAATTGCTAATAGGCTTATAAGACTGGAAAAATCCTTCTCTGCCCGTTCATCTACATTGGACGCACGATCTGATACAGTCTATTCAAATAGAAACGATTACATATATAGTTTGTGGTATTACTGAAATATTTTACACTAAAAAATTAAGAAATTATAAAGGATTTCACAAAACAAAGAGAGATATGTATGGTTATGTTATTTTTTTTTATGTTTTTTTTAAATGTTTTAAAATGCTACCTTTCACATATTTGTTTTCATATAAATTTCCTGTATTGTTATTACAGCCCAATATAGGTTTCATTATATATTTTTTATTTATAATGTTATTTTCTTTATCTTATTAGAATATATTTTTATTAGTTTTTGCCCTAAATACTTTTTTAATTGTACTGTTTGATTCAAAGAAGAAAATGTGAACTATTTTTGTTTTCTGCTGATAGATTGCAATAATTGATGTCTTACTGATTCCCAGTGGTCGAAAGAGTACTGAAAAATCCTACTCAAGTAAAAGTACCATTACTTGTCCAAAATTGTAGTGCAAGTGGAGTGAAAGTACTTTGTACTAGTTCATTACTTCGTTCGTTCGTCACTTCGTTTGTTCGGCACTTCGTTCATTCGTTCATCACTTCATTCATAACTTTGTTTGTTCGTTTCATTGTTCATACGTTACTTTGTTCGTTCATTCGTTATGTTTGTTCATTACTTTCTTCCTTCCTTCCATCATTACCGTCTTTCTTCGTTACTTCCTTTTTTCGTTACTTTTTTCCTTCCTTCGTTACTTTTTCCTTCCTTCGTTTGTTCAGTCCTTCCTTGAATATTTCCTTCATTCATTTGGGCCTTCTTTCCTTCGTTCGGTCCTTCCTTCATTCTGCCCTTCCTTCCTTCCATTATTCTTTCTTCCATTTAGTGATTTAAGGCTGTTTTGTAAAGATTTTGGACATCTTCTTGGACATTTTAATGCTTCCAAACAGTTTGCTGCATTTATAAAGCGCCCATGCCTTGAGGTTGTTTAGTATGATGTGATTTGCTTTCAGTGTGTGATTTGATTAGACGGGAATCAAAGGACTGATTTTTCTACTTTAGCCAATCACCACAGACAAGAAAGAAATAAAGTAGTGACTGCAGGTAGAAGGAAAATAGTGGAGTAAAAGTACCGATACTGCAGTAAAAATGTACTCAAGGGGAAGTAAAAGTACATTTTTTAAAACTAATTAGTAAATTACAATTCCTGAGAAAAACTACTCAATTACAGTCATTTGAGCATTTGTAATTTGTTACTTCACACCACTGCTGACTCCTTTTATTTGATACTGTAACTGACCAATATGCATCAATGAAAACATCAAGTTAAAAGTGCAAAATCTGTTGTCAAATTTAACCCTTATGGCACCAGAGGGTTAACGTGTGTCTTATGAAGCGAATCAATGTATACTGTAACAAAAATATTTACAACTCCAATCACTGACTTCTGCCGACTGTCGAATGCACGTTACGCTCAACTGACAAACACGATGTATAACGTAATTGAGGTAGATGCATGAACGCGCCTCTGTAAAAGTAAAATACCATTCATCATCAAATTTTTGTGGTACAAGCTGTGTGGTAAGTGGTTCCCATAAGACACTTCTTTTCCCTTACGATATGAATTATATCATATATCACACACATGATATATATCATATGTCAGTCATGCATAACGTATAAATACAAAATTAAACCAGCAGGTGGCAGTAGTATGTATTGCCATTGCACAAAAGGAAACCTGAACTAGTGCTACACACATTCAAATGATAAAAAAAAGCAGCATTTACGAATCATTTTCCAGCACTTCAGAAGAATTCACTGCAGCAAATAAGTCTCATAATCTGATTTTGTTAGCAAATATTTAAAAAAATACAGTGGTGCCACGTTAATCGCAGGTGTTACATTCTAAAAACAACCCGTACTAGAGGAAATCCGCAAAGTCGTCAGCTTTATTTTATTAAATGAGATGTTTTAAGCTGTAAAACTGAATGTAACGAACTGAAGATTCATTTATTTACACCTCTACCTTCCTTTAACATGTCCAGAAGTCTGACTTTTTTTGCGATGGTTAGCATCTTCCTCTGGGTGCTTTTGGGTGCTACCACAGGTGGCTTTGAGGGTACAGAACGTTTCGTCGACATTGTGGGGAGAAAACTTGCAAACATATACTGTAGCACAGAACTTCAGAATCACACTGCTAGCGATCAAATATTTAGGTCAATTTGGCAATCTGAATGCATTCTGTACTGTACTGACATGGCACGGAGGAGATTGATTGACAATTGTTTACAGCCAATCAGGTACACTGAACACAATGGCTAATCAGGACACAGAACACAATGCGCTGTAGAAAAAAGCATGTCAAACTGAACAAAACAAATCAGCGAAACTGCGAGGGTGCAAAAGGTGAACTGGGTTATAGCAAGGGACCACTGTACTGCAAAATGACAGCTGGCTTATTTGTGTTCCCTCTTGACTTGCGTTGTTTGTTTAATGTCATCACTTTTTCATCGTTTTGAGTTTTTTAAAAATGTTCTTAAAGCTGAACATTCAATCAGAGCGCTCTCTTTTACCAACAAATGATGCCAATTCTACATGCTGAACTGGTTTTGAGGGTTTTACGTGGTCATATATGGGCTTTTTCTGATCTTTCAATATAATATTAAGAAACGTGATCGTTCAACTTACATATGAAAGCAATATGAGAAAAATGAGAAACAATACTGAGAGCAACAGATCTGATAACCAACTGTTAAAGTGGTGAAGGTAAAGTTAGACAAACTACGTATAAACTGTTGATCTATGTGAAAAACAACATATTAGTGTTTTATGGTGCAGATGGCAGAACGTGAGCATGTACAGCTGACAAACACAACTGAAAAACACTCAGTTTCCCCACAAAATAATTACGCATTCAATACTAATTGCACAACATATACAGGGCACGCTAATTATCTCGGATAAAAAAGCTGCTCAGGGAAAGACAGCGACTCTGAGGTTAGAAAAAAAGTTGCATTAAAAAAACATTATGTAGTTAAAATGTAGAGTAAAAACATTTTTTTTAAGTAACTGTGCAATAATTATACAGGTATTAGTTTTGTAAATGTTTTTTTCAAAATTTTAGGACTTTTTTCAGTTTTCAAGAACCACATACAAAAAAAATTTTGAGATATAATTTAATTTCTAAATTAAAAAGTTAGAAAAATCTCTGCGTTCAAATTCATTATAAGTTAAAGTTTAAATTAATTATTATTTTTTTTATTATTTAATAAAAGTTTTACTGTTTTTAGTAAATCAAATTAATCTAAGTGAATCTTTAAAAATCCTGACTTGGCAACCAGCTAAAATAAAGTAATTCACAAAAATATACAAACATAGTCACCGGTCACGTTATTAGGTACACCTGTCCAACTGCTTGTTAACTGCTGGTTAACAGCCAATCACATGGCAGCAATTCAATGCATTTAGGCATGTAGACATGGTCAAGACGATCTGCTGCAGTTCATTTAAACCGATCATCAGAATGGAGAAGAAAGGTGATTTAAGTGACTTTGAATGTGGCATGGTTGTTGGTGCCAGACGGGCTGGTCTGAGTATTCAGAAACTGGGATTTTCACGCACAACCATCTCTAGGGTTTACAGAGAATGCCCTCCTCAAATGGCCTCTACAGTCACCAGAGCTCAATCCAATAGAGCACTTTTGGGATGTGGTGGAACGGAGATTGGCATCATGGATGTGCAGCCGACAAATCTGCAGCAACTGCATGACATTGCACCACAATCTCTGAGGAATATTTCCAGTAGCTTGTTGAATCTATGCCACGAAGGATTAACACAGTTCTGAAGGCAAAAGGGGGCCCAACCCACTACTAGTAAGGTGTACCTAATAAAGTGGCCGGTGAGTGCACACAAATGATACCTTTCATTATATTATATTGCTTAATTTAAAAACTCTACATTAAAATAAAATAATAATAAACTGTGTTCATGTTCTTTATACGTTAAGGTTCTAATTTTTGTTAATTTAATTTTTTCTCATTTGCATGTTTCAGTTATTTATTTTTGATATTTTACTCCAACAAAGTAATCTAAATCTATATTTAAAGAATCTTGACTTGGCAACTAGCTAAAATAAAATACTTTTTCCCTACAAAACTACATGTAAAACAGTTTGTGTGTGTGTGTGTGTTTTGATGGCAGAATAAATAATCACCTCAATCTTACTTACAACACAGACCCAGGTGCTACAAATGTACCAGTTTCACAACACATTATAAATAAAAGAAATCCCCATGTCAACTTTCATCTGCAATAAGTAAATAAAAAACCTGTTGGCCTCCATGCAGTTAACATGCAGCACCTCATCATTGACAGGACTCGCTTTGCATCTAAATGTCTTTAGTACCCGAGACTGTGTTTAGACTGCACAAGACGCCACATTTCAATTCCAATTTAAATGCATAGTGCTGTGGGGTCACTGATGAACAGGAGGAGATGAGTCCGAGCAGATGGAAGGACAACAGTTGCGCTGGGGTCCTGCGAGGAGACCTTCAAACTGAGCGAAAACGCCGGCATGTGTCATTCCTGGAAAGGACGACAATCAATCCTGCGGGGAACGCGTGCGCTGGAGACGTGAGCCGCATTATTGAACTGCGACAGGACATCAATTGTACTGTCGAAGAGTTCAGGCTAGAGGCTTGACCTCTGACCCCAGTTCTTTTACGTCATTTTTAAGCGTACGTGCTACTACAAATACTACAATTAATTAATACATAGTTTGTTTGTTTTTAATCAGGGAATCTCCAATAGTTGTCATAAAGCACTGAAGCACTGTAGCATCGAGAGCAACACCGAGTAAGTACATTTAGACCTGTTTTTCAGTTGCTGTGTTTGGTTAGAGAACGCTTAGACTTGTTTCAGCTGGTTGTGTATTGGTTGTTGGACATTTAAAATTGTTTTCAGCTATCTGTGTTTAGTGTTTGGTTAGAGAACAGTTAGACTTGTTTCAGCTGGTTGTGTATTGGTTGTTGGACATTTAAAATTGTTTTCAGCTATCTGTGTTTAGTGTTTGTTAGAGAACAGTTAGACTTGTTTCAGCTGGTTGTGTATTGGTTGTTGGACATTTAAAATTGTTTTTCAGCTATCTGTGTTTAGTACTAGCAAGTTTTAGCCACTGTTTCCTTTTGTTTACTGTAAGAGCTTGCGTGCAGAGCCGGAGGTTTTTTCGCGCGCCCCCGCGGCCGCAGTTTCGGGTGCTTTGTAACTTTGGAGGCGTGTCCAAACGCAGGTAAAGACTAATATGTGAACACATTTGGTCTAGCTAGCAGGAGAAGCACTGTAGCATCGAGAGCAACACCGAGGTAAGTACATTTAGACCTGTTTTCAGTTGCTGTGTTTGGTTAGAGAACGCTTAGACTTGTTTCAGCTGGTTGTGTATTGGTTGTTGGACATTTAAAATTGTTTTCAGCTATCTGTGTTTAGTGTTTGGTTAGAGAACAGTTAGACTTGTTTCAGCTGGTTGTGTATTGGTTGTTGGACATTTAAAATTGTTTTTCAGCTATCTGTGTTTAGTACTAGCAAGTTTTAGCCACTGTTTCCTTTTGTTTACTGTAAGAGCTTGCGTGCAGAGCGGAGGTTTTTTCCGCGCGCCCCCGCCGGGCCGCAGTTTCGGGTGCTTTGTAACTTTGGAGGCGTGTCCAAACGCCAGGTAAAGACTATATATGTGAACACATTTTGTCTAGCTAGCAGGAGAAGCACTGTAGCATCGAGAGCAACACCGAGTAAGTACATTTAGACCTGTTTTCAGTTGCTGTGTTTGGTTAGAGAACGCTTAGACTTGTTTCAGCTGGTTGTGTATTGGTTGTTGGACATTTAAAATTGTTTCAGCTATCTGTGTTTAGTGTTTGGTTAGAGAACAGTTAGACTTGTTTCAGCTGGTTGTGTATTGGTTGTTGGACATTTAAATTGTTTTTCAGCTATCTGTGTTAGTACTAGCAAGTTTTAGCCACTGTTTCCTTTTGTTTACTGTAAGAGCTTGCGTGCAGAGCCGGAGTTTTTTCGCGCGCCCCCGCGGCGCAGTTTCGGGTGCTTGTAACTTTGGAGGCGGGGTCCAAACGGCCAGGTAAAGACTATATATGTGAACCCATTTGGTCTAGCTAGCAGGAGAAGCCACGTAGCATCGAGAGCAACACCGAGTAAGTACATTTAGACCTGTTTTCAGTTGCTGTGTTTGGTTAGAGAACGCTTAGACTTGTTTCAGCTGGTTGTGTATTGGTTGTTGGACATTTAAAATTGTTTTCAGCTATCTGTGTTTAGTGTTTGGTTAGAGAACAGTTAGACTTGTTTCAGCTGGTTGTGTATTGGTGTGGGACATTTAAAATTGTTTTCAGCTATCTGTGTTTAGTACTAGCAAGTTTTAGCCACTGTTTCCTTTTGTTTACTGTAAGAGCTTGCGTGCAGAGCCGGAGGTTTTTTCGCGCGCCCCGCGGCGCAGTTTCGGGTGCTTTGTAACTTTGGAGGCGTGTCCAAACGCCAGGTAAAGACTATATATGTGAACACATTTGGTCTAGCTAGCAGGAGAAGCACTGTAGCATCGAGAGCAACACCGAGTAAGTACATTTAGACCTGTTTTCAGTTGCTGTGTTTGGTTAGAGAACGCTTAGACTTGTTTCAGCTGGTTGTGTATTGGTTGTTGGACATTTAAAATTGTTTTCAGCTATCTGTGTTTAGTGTTTGGTTAGAGAACAGTTAGACTTGTTTCAGCTGGTTGTGTATTGGTTGTTGGACATTTAAAATTGTTTTTCAGCTATCTGTGTTTAGTACTAGCAAGTTTTAGCCACTGTTTCCTTTTGTTTACTGTAAGAGCTTGCGTGCAGAGCCGGAGGTTTTTTCGCGCGCCCCCGCGGCCGCAGTTTCGGGTGTTTTTACTCTCGAGGCGTGTCCACCTGAGCTCAATCAGCAAAGCGCTCGGGGGTGTATATAAGCGACTAGTCTCACCGCGGCAGCGGTCGCGGCAGCCTCGTGTGAAGACCGGCGAGGGTAAAGACCAT
This sequence comes from Danio aesculapii, assembly GCF_903798145.1. Classification (NCBI taxonomy): domain Eukaryota; kingdom Metazoa; phylum Chordata; class Actinopteri; order Cypriniformes; family Danionidae; genus Danio; species Danio aesculapii. The sequence continues at coordinate 44,283,725 of NC_079442.1, read as the reverse complement.
CGACTCTACCTGTGCGACTCCACCGAGCAAAGACACCGACAAAGCACTTGAGTACTTCTTACTTTATTTTTTTCCCTTTTCTCTGCACTCATTATTGTTTTTGCTTGCACTTTATTATGTGTTTACTAATTCCTGTTGTTACTAATACTCGCAGAGCACGGGAGGTACGCTGCAGGCGCAACCCTCACACCTTCGATCAATTCATGTATCCTCTATTTCACAACTCTCTCTCTCTGTGGGCCTCTGGAAATTGTCAATCTGCTGTTAACAAAGCAGATTTTATTACCTCCATAGCCACTCATTCTGACTTTAGTCTCATGGCTCTAACTGAAACCTGGCTGAGACCGGAGGACACTGCTACACATGCAGCTCTTTCTACTAATTTCTCTCTTTCCCACACTCCTCGTCAGACAGGGAGAGGGGGTGGGACTGGACTACTGATTTCCAAGAATGGAAATTCACTCAGAGACCGTCCCTGCCAAAAATCAGCTCTTTTGAATTCCATGCAGTCACCATTATCCACCCCTTTCGCATAAATGTGGTTGTCATCTACCGCCCACCGGGTACATTAGGTCACTTCTTGGATGAACTGGATGTTCTTCTCTCATCTTTTTCTGATTATGACACTCCCTTGTTGTGCTAGGTGACTTCAACATCCACATAGAAAGACCTCAAGCTGCTGACTTCCAGACTCTGCTTGCATCTTTCGACCTCAAAAGAGCACCTACTTCTGCTACTCACAAATCAGGTAATCAACTAGACCTTATTTACACTCGACAATGCCTCGCTGACCAAACACTAGTAACTCCACTACAAACATCGGATCATTTCCTTCTCTCTCTCAACATCCACATTACTCCTGAGCCGCCACACACTCCTACTCTAGTTGCCTTTCGCAGAAACCTACGCTCTCTCTCACCCAACAGACTATCCACCATTGTTCTAACTCTCTTCCTCCATCTTGCAAACTCTCTGCACTTGATACGAACAGTGCAACTGATACACTCTGCTCCACGCTAACATCATGTCTAGACAGACTATGCCCTCTGACATCCAGACCAACCCGAGCCAGTCCTCCTGCACCCTGGCTCTCTGATGTTCTCCGTGAGCATCGCTCAAAACTTCGGGCTGCTGAGAGAAGCTGGCGAAAAACAAAAAATCCTGAACAGCTCATAACATACCAAACTCTTCTGTCTTCTTTCTCGACTGAGGTTACTTCTGCAAAGCAGACATACTTCCGTCAGAAAGTCAACAGTGCCACCAATCCTCGCTTGCTTTTTAAAACATTTTCATCCCTCCTTCACCCTCCTCCTCCACCCGCATCCTCCACACTCACTACTGATGACTTTGCTACATTCTTTTATACCAAAACTGCAAAAATCAGTGCTCAATTTGCTGCACCTACAACAAACACGCAATATACACCACCAACACCACACACGCTCACCTCTTTCTCCCAGCTCTCTGAGTCTGAGGTGTCCAATCTCGTGCTATCAAGCCATGCAACCACCTGTCCGCTAGATCCCATTCCCTCTCATCTCCTGCAAGCCATTTCTCCTGCAGTCATACCAACACTGACTCACATAATTAACACATCTCTTGACTCTGGTCTATTCCCTACTTCATTTAAGCAGGCTAGGGTAACCCCTCTGCTAAAGAAACCCAACCTGGATCAAACGCTACTTGAAAACTACCGACCGGTATCCCTGCTTCCATTCATGGCCAAGATTTTGGAGAAAGTAGTGTTCAATCAAGTCCTAGACTTTCTTACTCAAAACAACCTCATGGACAACAAGCAATCTGGCTTTAAGAAAGGCCACTCAACTGAGACTGCCCTGCTCTCGGTCGTGGAGGACCTCAGACTGGCTAAAGCAGACTCTAAATCATCTGTCCTCATCTTGCTGGATTTATCAGCTGCTTTTGACACTGTAAACCACCAGATCCTGCTATCTACGCTTGAGTCACTGGGCGTCACAGGCACTGTTATTCAATGGTTCAGTTCCTACCTCTCGGACAGGTCATTCATGGTGTCGTGGAGGGGAGAGGTGTCCAACCTACAGCATCTATACACTGGGGTACCTCAGGGCTCTGTGCTTGGACCACTTCTCTTCTCTATCTACACGGCATCTTTAGGAACAGTCATCCAGAAACATGGTTTTTCCTACCACTGCTATGCTGATGACACCCAGCTATACCTCTCTTCCACCCTGATGATCCCTCGGTTCCAGCTCGCATTTCAGCCTGCCTGTCAGACATTTCACTCTGGATGCAGATCATCATCTCCAGCTTAACCTCATGAAAACGGAAATGCTTGAAATCTCTGCCAACCCGACCCTTCACCATAACTTTTCAATCCAGATGGATGGAGCAACCATCACTGCATCCAAAATGGTAAAAAGCCTTGGAGTTACGATTGATGACCAACTGAACTTCTCTGACCACATTTCTAGAACTGCCCGATCTTGCAGATTCGCACTCTACAACATCAGAAAGGTCCGACCCTTCCTATCTGAACATACAGCTCAACTCATTGTTCAAGGCTCTTGTCCTCTCCAAACTGGACTATTGCAACTCGCTGCTAGCCGGCTACCGCTAGTTCTATCAACCTCTTCAGCTGCTTCAGAACGCAGCAGCACGAGTGGTCTTTGATGAACCCAAAAGAGCACATGTCACTCCGCTACTCACCCGTTTGCACTGGCTTCCAGTTGCTGCCCGCATCAAATTCAAAGCTCTGATGTTTGCTTACAAAGTGACCTCTAGCTGTGCTCCTTCGTATCTGCTCTCACTCCTGCAGATATATGTGCCCTCCAAAACTTGCGTTCTGTGAATGAACGTCGCCTCGTTGTTCCATCCCAAAGAGGGAAGAAATCACTTTCCCGAACTCTCACATTCAATCTGCCCAGTTGGTGGAATGAACTCCCTAACTACATCAGAACAGCCGAGTCACTTGCTGTCTTCAAGAAACGACTAAAAACGCAACTGTTTAGTCTCCATTTTTCCTCCTAATCTGCAATTGCCTCTCTGGCTATACCACTAACTGAGCCCTCTTTCTCTCTCTCTCTCTCTCTCTCTCTCTCTATTAAAAAAAAAAAAAAAAAAAAAAAAAAAAAAAAAAAAAAAAAAAAATTCTACTAATGTTTTTGCTTCTTAGACTTTTACACGCCTGAAACTTGTCTATAGCGCTTGTTCACTGCTGCTCTTATAGTTGTGTAAATTGCTTCCTTGTCCTCATTTGTAAGTCGCTTTGGATAAAAGCGTCTGCTAAATGACTAAATGTAAATGTAAATGTAAATAATGTTTAACTTTTTACATTTTATTTTGGTTATTTATTTTTTGTTTTTACTTAGCTGTCTGCTTCTCAATTTAATTAGTAACATTCTTTCTGTAACACTATATCAGAGACACTAATAGTATTTTATTAATATTAATTTTAGTTTATTTTGTTTTTTTTATTTTTGTAATAAAAATAAAGTAAACAAATCTATTTAAAAAACACTAAAAATAATATATTTTTTATTTAAAAAGTTCTATTATAAGATATTGTTATAAACAATTTTACATTCTATATTAGTTTCTCACTTTTACACATCTGCTTTTTGATGGACCTTTTAAAAATAAAAGTAATAATTTGTTTAGGTGCAAATTAGGTTGTCACTTTTGGTACATATATATTTCTCTCTAAAATAAATTTTAAATAAATGCCAGGTACAAACCAGCGTTATTTTTATGCAATTAATACACTCAGAAATGTTTTATCAATCTATTTTTATTATATATTTTCTGTTTTTATGCTGATTTTATGTTATACTGTTGATAATTTGTTGCAGTTTTTTTAGTTTGTTGACTGCTTTTTAATTTATTTAGTCAATTACACTAAATGTAACTGAATAAAAATGATAAATGTTTAGCATCTAGCTAGAACTTGATATTAAAGTTTAAAGATAAACATTATAGTAGCTTCAGAAAGCCTGTTGGAAGTAGTCGGAAATGGTTTGAAAAATGATAGACAGACAGACAGACAGACAGACAGACAGACAGACAGACAGACAGACAGATAGATAGATTGATAGACACGATAAATAGATAGACACGATAAATAGAGAGACATGATAGAACGATAGATAGAACGATAGATAGAACGATAGATAGAACGATAGAACGATAGATAGAACGATAGAACGATAGATAGAACGATAGATAGAACGATAGATAGATAGAATGATAGAACGATAGATAGATAGATAGATAGATAGATAGATAGATAGATAGATAGATAGATAGATAGATAGATAGATAGATAGATAGAACGATAGATAGAACGATAGATAGAACGATAGATAGAACGATAGATAGAACGATAGATAGAACGATAGATAGAACGATAGATAGATAGATAAATAGATAGGTAGATAGATAGATAGATAGATAGATAGAACGATAGATAGATAGATAGAACGACAGACAGACCGACCGACCGACCGACCGACCGACCGACCGACCGACCGACCGACAGACAGACAGATAGATAGATAGATAGATAGAACGACAGACAGACAGACAGACAGACAGACAGACAGACAGACAGACAGACAGACAGACAGACAGACAGACAGACAGACAGACAGACAGACAGATAGATAGATAGATAGATGATAGATAGATAGATAGATAGATAGATAGATAGATAGATAGATAGATAGATAGATAGATAGATAGATAGATAGATAGATAGATAGATAGATAGATAGATAGACAGACTTAGCTTACAGTTAGCATAAATTTGTTTTTATTAGCATGTTTCTGGTATGACTTACCACGTTGCTTGCCTGTTTCTAGCTTCAATTAACATGTTAGCATGATTCTAGTAGGAACTATCATGTTGCTATAATGATTTTAGCATGAATTAGCATGTTGCTAGTATGAATTAACATGTTGCTAGGATGTTTCTACTATGAATTTGCATGTTGTCATCATGTTTCTAGCACGATTTAACACGTTGTTAGCATGATTCTAGTATGAATTGGCATGTTGCTAGTATAATTTAACATGTTGCTAGGATGTTTCTGGTATGAATTAGTGTGTTGTTAACTTGGTTCTAGTATTTATATTTAGATATCACTTTAGATATCATACTGTAGTATTCTCAATCCACCATGATAATTTCAACACAATCAATCCTGCGGTGAACATGTGTGTGCTGGAGCTGTGACCCTCATTATTAAATTGCAACAGAACATCAATTGTCATGTCACAGGGGTTCATTCTGGTGGATTGACCTTTGACCCAATCAGGGTGAAGAGGTCAAAGGGCACACATGGGCACACACTCCACTGCCGCATGGCAAAACGGAGTTCGCAGCATTCCTTTTCAGCAGGTCAAACTGTTGTGCCAAATGACGAGGCCCATCCAGCGTCCAGCTAATTATCTTACAAGATTCCCTGAGGTTACAGTGACAGCCAGACGGGTCACAGACGCCAAACGCCTGTAAATGAAAGAGCGTGGATGGAGAAAGAGAGGGAGAGAGAGACATTCTCAATGTCACCGGCGTGACATGCTCCATTTTTCACCGGGTTTGAGAAAAAACAACAGTTCCAGCGTTATAAATCGCCGATTTACCAGGATAAAGATTCAGACATTTTTTTTTTTTAGTTTATGATTCAGCGAGAAGTCACCTTGGCTTTCCCAGCAGACTTCAGACAAATTCATCACCGCCGCTCTGCCCTACAAGCCACGATTTGCAGCTCGTGCTAATTTTTTAAATGGAAAAATAATGTCACAAAGCCAGAAATAATGAGAGAAAACAATGCATCTGTTCGCATGACAATTATTCAAATGCCATCTGGGGTGAGGCTACGCTTGGAAAAATACGCTGATTAATAAATGACATTGTTGCCGTTCAGAATACGCCGAAAAAAGGAATAGTTCACTCGCAAATAACAGTTCTGCCATTATTTTCTCACCCTCGTGTCATTCCGAGCCCGTATGCTGCTATTTTTTTATGCAAACAAAATCTTCACGTGGATGTTTTTCCATTCAGAGGCTGCACATAAGAATGCAAAGCGCATACAGAGCAAAATCACGGCTTATTGATCATCAAATATGCTGCATGTTGGGAATAACTAGCTGTTATGTTCATGAAAGTTGTGAATTCACGCAAGTGTAATATTCCTATTCCATGTTAAAGAGAAAAAAATAGTCAATTCTGGCAGATAAAACATAAATGAAAGTCATCAAATAAGCTAGCGAAATATGCATAAATATGGAAATTTTGCATATTTTGGAAATTACATTTCAATGCGATGTGCTAACATGCACTACTGCCCAAATTTATTTGTATTTTTTGCTAATTTTGTAGTAAATTAGAAGGCTCAAAAAGGTGGCTTTTATTAGAACAGAGAGTTAAGACAGCAACTTCTTAAGAAAAACATGAAAACAAATATTTATTTATTTATTCCTGTGATGGAAAACTTTTTTTTGGGCATCATTACACCAGTCTTCGGTGTCATGTCATCCTCCAGAAATCAGACAACATTATTAAAGTTGAAATCAGTTTTGCAGTTCAATATATCAGTGAATTTTGTTTATTTAATAAAGGAACTATGTCCAAGAAAAACAACTGGTTTAATAGTATTTAAGGCTGTGTTCACACTCAGATAAACTTCTCTAACACTGTATCCTTACTACATACAACAAGGCATTGTGACGCACTATAAATGTTATCTTTTCCATGTTAAAAGGAGTAACCAACCACAAAAGCAATGAGCAAACTTTTAGATGTTATAAACAGTTTCTATTTCTGTAACGTCAAGGCTGAACAACAGATAGATGGATGGATGGATATTTGGATATATATATATATATATTTGGATATATATATATATATATATATATATATATATATATATATATATATATATATATATATATATATATATATATATATATATATATATATATATATATATATATATATATATAAATACAATAGATAGATAGACAGACAGACAGACAGACAGACTGACATAGATAGATAGATAGATAGATAGACAGATAGATAGATAGATAGATAGATAGATAGATAGATAGATAGATAGATAGATAGATAGATAGATAGATAGATAGATAGATAGATAGATAGATAGATAGACTTTTAGCTTACAGTTAGCATAGATTAGGTTTTTATAAGCATGTTTCTAGTTTGAATTAACATGTTAGCATAATTCTAGTAGGAATTATCATGTTGCTCGAATGATTTTAGCTTGAATTAGCATGTTGCTATTATGAATTAGCATATTGCTAGCATGCAGTTTGATATACCAGTGGACTTTTTTTTAAATAAAAGAACTACGTCCAAGAAAAACAACTGGTTTTATAGTATGTGAGGATGTGTTCAGACTCAAATAAATTGCTCTAACACTGTATGCTAACTACAAACTTCCCTTTTGTGACACATGTTTTACATGTTAAAAGGAGTAACCATCCACAAAAGCAATGCGCACTTTTTTTTATATATTATAAACAGCTTCTATTTCTGCAACATCGTGGTTGAACAACAGCTGAAACTACTATCATAAAACATCCCCTCAGGTACTGATTATGGGCTTCATTTAGTGTTGTTTCTTCAAATTGTGTTTCTCACAATCGTTTCTAATGCGAGCCGAACAAACGGTTACAGGATATTTATCGCCAATCTATAAGCCGATCTTGAAAATAAAACAACTAACAAGCATTTAGTTTATTCAAGAACGTTTGAACTGCAACTCAGCGTCTAGTTTTAACAATGTTACAGAGCTTTCGCTTCTGAATGGCTGTGGTATTTAAATGTTTCTGTCGTGTCACATCTGTTGCTGATGGCTTTTAGCTGGAATCTTGCACTACATGTTGGTAAAGGTGCCATGAAGTGCTATTAAATGTACATTTGTTATTTGATGTTGATGTAAAAGATGGGGTGGGACATATAGTAGCTCCTCCCCTTTAAAAACAGCCAATAGCATTTCGTTTTTATTACAGCTCTGCCAATGAAAGTAGTTGATATCAAGTATCAATGAAAAGCAAATGAAAAGTATCTTGAAGGGGGCGGGACATGTTAGATACTAAAGAGAATTTGATTGGTCAGAATATTTGATGAGAAACTGAAGTATGAGGTGATGTCAGAAAAATCATCGATCAATTTAGACTGATCAATACCCCTAAATCTGGTTTATATCTCCAAATACTCCAAAATGTCCCCCCTTTTTTCCCCTGATCTAACACTGCCCTACTCCAAAAACAGTCTGTGAGGGGCTTTTTTGCCTCCCTTCTCCCTAATGTACCTTCTACCTCTCGTCTATCCTTTCTTCCCCTAAAATGTGTGATGTTTGTGTATGGTCGGAGGGGTCCAATTTCGCTACATGTAAAAGTGTATATGCCAAATAAAGGCTTTTTTCATCATCATCATTTTGTTACTGTTTTGGAGCACACTAGCTTATAGATATCCTTAAATCTAACACACTGATACTAACGTCTAAAAAACTTCATGTGATCTTTATAACAGAGAAATCGCACTACAGTTCACTTTAGCTAAACTGCGCACACCCTTAGAAATGAAGTGAAGTGCTCTTACCGAAGTGTTCTGACACTGGATGCAGGAGCTGTTGAAGCGGACAGCAGGAATACGCTGGACTTTGCCCTGGATGTTAAAGACGCACTCATAGTTCTTCTGTCCGGACTGAGGCTGAGGCAAGTTTCGGGCTCGCAAAGTGATTGGACGAACGATCCCCGCTGGTACCAGGATGTCACTGCTGGGCAAAATCTGCGGGCAGCCCTAAAAATGACACACACAAAGAAAGACAAGACATTAAAATTAAGGCTCAGAACAAACCCCAAATGTGACCCTGGACCACAAAACTGTCTTCAGAGTATATACAGAATTCAGAGACTGAAATTTAATACCTTTTAACACCTTTTTTAAGACTCTTTCCATTAATTAAGACCTTATAACCACTTTAGGTTTCAACCGGAAACATTGGCAAGATTTTAACTCACAGTATGTTTATTTACTAAATATTAATGTAGGAAACTAATCTAAAACTAAAACAGTATTGATATACTGAATAAAAACCTATTAAATCTAACTAATTCAGCAGGTTGGCGCCTATAGAACTGCAGAAATAATGGTGTTGTCTTGGTCAATGCAGTAAACAAAGCAGCACGATGTCAAATCTAGCAGGATTACACAGCATCCTGATATTCGCAGATTTAATTCAGGCAAACTTTAGCGTACAACCATACATTATATTATCAAAAATTATGTAAAATGTTATACTTTGCAAAACAGCATTTAAGACTTTTTAATACTTTTTAAGGGCCTTAAATTTCTCTACACTGATTTATCAACTTTTAATTAATTTTAAGACCCCGTAGATACCCTGGACTTATGTCGTACAAGTACAGTTTAAGTCAGAATTATTAGCCTTCCTGTTTATTTATTTTTTCTGAATTTTTGTTTAATGGAGAGCAGATTTTTTCCAACACATTTCTAAACATAATAGTTTTAATAACTCATCTCTAATAACTGATTTATTTTATCTTTGCCATGATGATAGTAAATATTATTTGACTAGATATTTTTCAAGATTCTTTTATATAGGGTAATTAGGCAAGTCATTGTATAATGATGGTTTGTTCTATAGACATCAAAAAACTATATAGCTTAAAGGGGCTAATAACATTGACCTTAAAATGTTTAAAAAAATTAAACTGCTTTTATTCTAGCCAAAATAAAACAAATAAGACTTTCTCCAGAAGAAAAAAATATTATCAGATATACTGTGAAAATTTCCTTGCTCTGTTAAACATAACTTGGGAAATATTTAAAAAAAGACAAAAAAATTCAAAGGAGGCCCCTATATTTCTGAATTCAACTATATATTTTTGGTTATAGCGTCAAAATTATAGATTTTTTTAATTTTATGTCGAAAGCCATTCGTATATGAAGTACAGATCATTTTTCCATGAAAATATTTAGCAAATATCCAACAGTAAATTTATCAAAACTCAATTTTTGACTATTAACGTGCATAGCAGAAAACCTCACTTGAACAACTTTAAAGGCGATTTTCAAATTATAATATTTTTAACCCTCAGATTCCAGATATATTTAAATTGTTGAATAGTATCTTAATCAAAAATTGCCCAATCATAACAAAACTATACATTAATAGAAAGCTATTTATTCCATTTTCTCAATTTCAAAAGATGTACACTTATAACTAGGGCCAGTCAGAATCTGCAGACATTTTTTGCCATTTCTGCGCAGAATTTTGAAATATGAAATTAAAAATTATACCTTTCTAACTTTTATTTGATGTTTACAATGCAAATCCAATTAGATCAACTTAACTGGTAAACAAAGCAAGTTTCTCATATATTACATCTAACTAAAGACAGAAAATATTACTTCACAAACTGTGTAGTAAATAAATCATATGAACATTTTCATTTAATTATTATTATATCATAAATAACATTAGTGAAATTAATTTCAAAACTGGATAAATATACATTTACACATGTAAATACATAGACTCAATGATGGGCTAAATATCTGCCGAAATCTGCGTATTTTTGTGTGCGCAGATTCAGCGTGGGTCTACTTATCACCTACAGTTAAAGTCAAAATGATTAGCCCTCCTTTGATTTCTTTTTCATTTATTTCCCAAAGAATGTTCAACTGAGCAAGGAATTTTTCACAGTATTTCCTATAATATTTTTTCTTCTTGAGAAAGTCTTATTTCTGTTATTTCGGCTAGAATAAAAGCAGTTTTAAATGTTTTTTAAAAACATTTTAAGGTCAATATTATTAGCCTGCTTAAGCCATTTATTTTCGATTGTCTGCAGAACAAACCTCTGTTATACAACGACTTGCCTAATTCACCTAATTAACCTAGTTAACCCTGTAAAATGCACATTAAGCTGAATACTAGTATCCTAAAAATGTGTAGTAAAAATTATGTTCTGTCCATCATGGCAAAGGAAACAATGACAACGATTCCAATGCATTAAGCTTAAGTACAACAAATAACGTTAATTCAACAGAAGCTTTCCCTACAAATGTACTGTTCAGTCACAGCCGAGATGCTAAGAAAGAAAATCGAGGCCATCACAAAGGGAATAACCTAAAATCCAGTAATGTGAGGCTAAAAACCCTATTACACAGCACGGTTCACGCTGATGAAGCGGTAAATGAATATCTTCCTTAGTCCTGCATGTCAAGTTGCGCTGGTAGAGTCATTACGGTCTACTCTACCTGTAACCGATTGCTGCATTTATCAAAGACGCTCATATTGACGTGACTTCTGATCGCACTGATGGAAAACTACTCTCATATCCTGATATATATTAGAAGGTCTGTTCAAAGCAGCAAGGTTTGTGTGTATACAACTTAGGCCTCTGATGGTATCATATTTTCTTGCTGTGATTAATTGCTCAAGATTTATCAAGGTATTATGTATTATAACAGTATTGGAGTAAGCTGCAAAAAAGGTTACTTTACACAATGGTCTTACACTCAATTCCTGGAGAGCCGCAGCTCTGCATAGTTTAGCTCCAACCACCTCCAACTCACCTGCTTAACAGTATCTAGTAGTCTTGAACACCTTGATTAGTTGGATCAGCTGTGTTTGATTAGGGTTGAAGTAAAACTGTGCAGAGCTGTGGCCCTCCAGGAATCGAGTTTGAAACCTATGCTTTAACAGGTTTATTAGTAAAATATGTACTGCAGGGGTCCAAACTCAGTACAAGAGGGCAGATGTCTTAGAGAGTTTAGCTCCAACCCTAATCAAACCCACCTACACCAGCTAATCAAGCTCTTACTAGATATACTAGAAACTTCCTGGCAGGTGTGTTGAAACAAGTTGGAGCTAAAGCAGCAGGACACCAGCCCTCCAGGACTGAGTTTGAACACGCCTGATGTAGTGTATTGCTTTATTGCACTGTAAATTTGTCGAGAGCAAACATATGTTTTCAATTAAAGTGAATTAGAAAGACTTCACAAAATGAAGTCTCATTAATAAATGTTTATCAGTTTTAATCAACAGTACCAAACTGCACTAGTGACTTAGTTAAAATATTAGTTAAAAAATTCGACTGGATATTACTAGTTATTAACTGCATTTAGCAAAACACTTACGACTTATAATCATACTATGACTACAATTTGAACATGTTAATAGACATAATAGCAATGTTCTGATAGACTTTTTCTAATCCCGATACGATACCTGAGCTTAGGTATCGGCCGATATTGAGTACCAGGATGTGTATCAAGTAAATACAGTTATGTATAGTCCTATTTACAGTAAATTGACAGAACTAATTCAGAATATGAACAAATGCATGAGTATTTTCATTATCTGAGATTGGTGTCGATGGCATTGGTAAGACTGTATCGGATCGGTTTACGGTTTCAAATACTCTCTGATACTAATGGCAGGATTGCATATACATACAGTTTAAGTCAAAATTATTAGCCCTCCTGTGATTTTCTTCTCCAAATATTTCCCAAATTATGTTTAGCAAAGCAAGGGATTTTTCAACAGTATTTCCTATAATATTTTTTCCTCTGGACAGTCTCTTTCGTTTCATTTAAGCTAGCTTTTAATCCACTTTAAAGTAGTAGTAAAGAGTAGTAGTAAAGATAAGTAATATAAGACAAGAAAAATAAACATTGCACAGTTTACAGTGCAAGCATTGTTTGCAGCCTGGAAGTAATCAGCTATTTTTTACATTTATAACCTCACTTTAATCTTCAATGATATTAAAAGCAGTTTGACAAAATTTTTGTTTTCCAATTTTTACAGGAATAATCTGTAAATATTAATGTGAAATTAAGCGCTACTCTCTGAAAATACAGAAATGTTTCTTGAAAAATCTGAAAAATAATATGATGCCAAAATACAAGCAATAACTGTAAATTTAATGTTATAATTTTTAATTAGAAAAAATATCTGTAAAACAACAGGTATAACACACTACGAACAGCAGCTACGCTAATTATTCTCTTTATTCTCCATTTCCACCTGGGGATACTCTTCCCGAGGCCCCCAGACTATGCAGAGTCACTGATTCGATCCAAGACCAACGACGAGATGATCCCAAGGTTTCCATATCCTGGACCTGGCCGTATCCTGAGCAGCTACTGTGATGGCCATGGAAGAGTGGAGAACATGAGATGCTGAGACTGCAGCTCTGCACAAGACATTTGGCCAGTGGAGAAATTAAAATGGTCGTGCCCAACTGAGTCTGGTTTCTCTCAAGGTTTTTTTTCTTCACTTTTGCCAATTAGTGAAGTTTTTTTTCCCTCTCCGCTATCGCCACTGGCTTGCATGGTTCAGGATCTATAGAGCTGCGCATTGTTGGATTTGCTCTTCAGTGTTTGGACTCTCAGTAGTGATTTTAAACCACACTGAACTGAGCTAAACTGAACTGAATTTAAACACTGAAAACTACACTGTTCCAATTTACTATGAGCTTTTATGTGAAGCTGCTTTGACACAATCTACATTGTATAAGCGCTATACAAATAAAGGTGAATTGAATTGAATAATGAAATATATATACTGTGTAATGAAAAAAATGGAAAATTCTGTAAAAAAATACAGAATTACCAGTAAAATAATGTTTATTTTTTACAGTGTCTTATGTTTAGAAATGTGTCGTAAGAATCTTCTTTTTGTTAAACAGAAATTGAGGAAAAAATATACAGGAGGACTAATAATTCAGGAGGTCTAATAATTCTGACTTTGTATGTCAAAACCGATTGATGATCGTCAATTATCAACAAGAGCGAACACAAAGGTGTTAGTAGCAAAACAGCTCTTTTTCCACCCCAGTTGAGCATCCTTGGATATTCGGGCCGATCTGTAATCTATTTAACACCGAACAATAATCAGGGTGGCAGTAAAAGCAATTTGCAGGCAGAGGAGCTATAAATCAGAGTGGCTCGACGCCCAGCTTGCAGTCTGCCCGCGCCAAAAAAGCAGCACGCTTAACAATGATGCAACTCTTTAACCCAGACCTCCATCAATCTGCACAGGTTTGCATATCAGCGCCACAATAAATCTGGTTTTCATATTGGGTGTTTGTAAAGAAGAATTTACTCCCCGGGGAGGCACAACAGGGCGCACAGGTGGCGAGTGGAAAAGATGGCGTGTCTTCATACTGCAAAATGAGCACGATGAATCACCTTTAGTTCTGTGGAAGATGACAACAGTGAACTAATGATGAATTACTCCAGACGACCGGCCTGTAAACAAATGCACAATCCACGCGCTTCAGAATGCGACTATGATAAGGCGAAACTCGGGGCTGGGTGTATTTAATGAGAAACCACAAAAAGCTCAGTCACCGAAAATGGTTTCAGTCATAATTCTCGGCTAAAATGATGTGATGTGAAGCTTAGAAGTGTATGGAATGCAGATACTCCTCATGCTTTTTAAGTATACAGACAAAAGCATGGATAAGGATGGATAAAAGGTATGTGTTTTAAAACAAAATCATATCAAATGTATAATATATATATTAAAAATTACCTTATTATCATCATTTACTTGAGAAAATTAAAAAAAAAATTCTCAAAACAAGAAATTTTAGTCTAAGTCTTGCAAGTTTTCTTTGTACAATTCATATATTAGTGCTGGGCACCGGGATTAATCGCAATGTTATTCACAAAAAACAATATTGTTTTTAAAAAAGTGCATTAAGCACTTTTATTTTAAAAGTACCGAGTAAGTGTATAAACAAAAAAAATAATAATAATAATAATTCCCATAACATTCTAGCAGTTAAAATATTTTAAATCTCTACTTAAATGGTGTAGTCAAATTGATTTTACAACCAAGATAAGATATTTGCCACTGCCAGGACATAAAATGTTACCTAATTTGTAATTGAAATTAAGTTATGCTCAGATTTCAGAGGCTTGATCATAACATTATTACAGGACAGTCGCAAGCAAGATCAAGTTAGCATTCAGACATGTATTTTGTAACAGGTAAAAATAAAAACTTTTAATTTTATCAGGAAACATCATGAACAGTTTATTCTGTAGCACCTGGCACTGTTAAGAGTGGGTCAAAATGTTTGAAAACAACAAGAAAGTTTTACTGCGCAGGGGACTTTAATCTGTGAAGTACCTGTTTGTATTAAATTTCTTGGATAATCTATAACAAACAATTGACAACGTCAACTGCATTTATCAACTCAGCATTGACGTATTCCTCTCCAGCAAGTAAGTTGCTAAACACACTAAATTATTTATCATCTGAACATGTAGATGAACTCTCCAAAGTAGTCTGACTAAGCATAACGTTACAGGAACCTCCTGCACTGTTTGGGTGCGTGATTTGCTGGCATCAACGGTGTGTACTGCATTCAAGTGATACTGTACTTCAGACTTTCAGTACTTCTGTAATATGAAAACTCTGGTTTGCATTACTGATATATAGCTTCGGTTTTCACAAATTCACTGTTTTGAAAATACTAAACATGTCCAGTTAAGAGATTAACTGTGTAATATATATATTTATACACACACACATACATCTATCACATACATACATACTGTATATGCAATATATGCAATAAAAAAAAATTAAAAAAAAAATTATAGGAATATTCTTCACAATAAAAATTTTTTACTTGTAATTTTGCATTTATTCAATGCAATACTTCCCATGATTTCGGTGAGAAATGGTTCCAGTCATAATTTCCTGCTAAAATGTCTGATATTGAAACTCAGAAGTGTATGAAATGTTTTGCAGATATGCCCACCTTTCAAGTATACAGACAAAAGCATGGATGAAAGTAAGGGATGGATAAAAAGTGTGTATTTTTTAAAAAGGATATAAAATGTGCAATAAATATATAAAAAATGATCGAAAAACTTATTAAAAATGGTCATTTAATTGAGAAAATCTATATTCTAATTATTTTCTTAATACATTGTTTTTTTTTTATAGAAATTTATTGTGTTAGCATTTTTTCTTGAAACAAGAAATGTTAGTCCTAAAGTCCTGCATAGATATTTTGCATAAATCTTTATATTTATCTATATATTAATCTTTAAATGCTATAAACCAATGTTAAAAAATTAAGTAAAAAGATGGGAATATGCTTTACAATAAAATACTTTTATTTGTAATTTAACATTTATTTAATGTGATACTTGCCATTGTCACGGTTTGTAAAATGTTTAAGCAATTTCTGTGAAAAACATTCAATCATATCTCTCTGCTTAAATTATGTGATATGAATCTCAGAAGCGTATGAAATGTTATGCAAACACTTCCAGATATTCAAGTACTGTATATAGATGAAAGCATGGATAAGGATGAATAAAAAAAATCATATAAAATATATAAAGAAATATATTAAAATGATCTACTAATCAATTAAAATATTTGGAGTGTAACCTTAAATTGTGTTTATTTTCTTAATGCATTGTTGCTTATAATAATAATGAATATATTTTGTTAGCATTTTTTCCCTTCAAAACTAAAAATATCTTGCATAGTTATTTTGCACAGTTCTTATATACATATTCACCTTTAAATGCTAAACCAATGCAAAAATTATATATATACATATATATATTTATATATTATGGAAATATGCTTCACAATAAAATGTTTTTACTTATTCAATGTGATACTTGCCCTAATTTTATTGGAAAATGATTCCAACTCATATTTCTCTGCAAAAATGTGAAGCTCAGAAGTGTATGAACTGTTATACAGACACTCCCTGCTTTTCAAGTATATAGCCAAAAGCAGTACATCAAACAAGCTGCATCTAAATGTTTGGTATATATGAATCAATAAGTGAAAAATAGCCAGATTACTTGCTGTTTCTGCCAAGATTTTGAAGTATGCATCAGATGGATGCTTTCCAGACATTTGTTTGGTTTGTGTTCACTACACACTTGCACACTTATGGAACACACTTGGAACAGTCGAGAAGTAAGTTCGTCATTAACTGGAGAACATTGTGTGATGATACACACATCCAGATTCAGCTAAGGATGCTTTGATTCTTTCAATACTACTTTGGTTTCAAATTTGTGTATTATTTCTGCTTTGATTGAGCAACCAATTTACAACCCAATGACTGAATTTGTACTGAATCTCAATTGATGTGGAAAAGAAATTATAGAGAATTGTCATTTGAATGCAAAGTATCTGAATTAAAGTTAATTAAAATCTCTAAGAAAGTTAAATAGAAAAACTAAAGTTTGACAAAACCTTTGAATGTTGTCTAAATACAAAAACAATGACCAATGATACAAACAATAGGCAGACAGAACAATACATACTGTATGTAAAAACAAACAGACAGATGGACAGGTGAAATGACAGATCATAGAATACTTCTGTGACAGAAAGAGAGAGACAGTTGGATGGATGGATGGAACAATAGAATGGATAGATGGATGGATTGAACGACAGATAGAATTGATGGAATGGAATGGAATGGAATGGAATGGATGGATGGATGGATGGATGGATGGATGGATGGATGGATGGATGGATGGATGGATGGATGGATGGATGGATGGATGGATGGATGGATGGATGGATGGATGGATGGATGGATGGATGGATGGATGGATGGATGGATGGATGGATGGATGGATGGATGGATAGATAGATAGATAGATAGATAGATAGATAGATAGATAGATAGATAGATGGATGGATAGATATACAATGATGCATGGATGGAACAGATAGAATGGATAGATGGATGGACAAAATGATAGATAGAATGGATTGATGGAATGGATGGATAGAACGATAAATAGAATGAATGACAGACAGACAGACAGACAGACAGACAGACAGACAGACAGACAGACAGACAGACAGACAGACAGACAGACAGACAGACAGATAGATAGATAGATAGATAGATAGATAGATAGATAGATAGATAGATAGATAGATAGATAGATAGATAGATAGATAGATAGATATACAATGATGCAAGGATGGAACAGATAGAACGGATGGATGGATGGATGGACAGAATGATAGATAGAATGGAATTATGGAAAGGATGGATAGAACGATAGATAGAATGAACGATAGACAGACAGACAGACAGACAGACAGATAGATAGAACGATGGATAGATAGAACGATGGATGGATGGATAGAACGATAGAACGATAGATAGACAGACAGACAGACAGACAGAAATAGATAGATAGATAGATAGATAGATAGATAGATAGATAGATAGATAGATAGATAGATAGATAGATAGATAGATAGATAGATAGATAGATAGATAGAACGATAGAACAATAGATAGATAGAACGATAGATAGATAGAACGATAGATGGATAGATGGATATATGGATAGATGGATATATAGAACGATAGATGGATATATAGAACGATAGATAGATAGATAGATAGATAGATAGATAGATAGATAGATAGATAGATAGATAGATAGATAGATAGATAGATAGATAGATAGATAGATAGATAGATAGATAGATAGATAGATAGATAGATAGGATGGAACGATAGATAGAATGGATGGCTGGAATGGATAGATGAGAAAGAAAGAAAGAAAGATCAGGATGGACAGATATACAGACGGATATAAATGGATTAAGACAGATGGATAAAAACACAAATATATCCAGACTGGTGGGTGGAGGGTCTTGTTTTTCTCTTATTTATGTTTGGATCATTCTGCTGTGCTTGAGTTGTTAGCGTGACTTTATTAATTGTGGTCAGAGGAATTATCAGGAGAGCTTTAAGAAATATTTAGCAAATGGTGTTTTGGGATCGCACTAATGATGTCATGTGCTAAAACTTCAGAGCGCAGGCACATGATGGAGCAGCTGCGGCCCTATTCTGAACAGCAGAAACTTGATGAAAAGCCCATTATGGTCCATTAGAGGAATCACCTGTGCTAAATATCTATGACTGCAGTCTGTTAGCGCTCCTGCATGGCTTGTAATTTGTCCCGCTCATTTTCATCACCTTGAATCAGCCTCTTGCAGAGGCACTTTTAAACTTTCAGTGAGATGAGATTCAACTGTTGTGTAATCCACTCCAGTGAGCAGCGGGTCAGTGCAGCACATTCACTCTGTGATTCTGGCAGATCAGCAGCCTATGCTTCACTATCTGCTGCTTCACTGGCAGAGCTGTGGACTTCAGGCAACATAAGCGTGTGTCTGTCTATCTATCTGGATGTCTGTTATTCTCGCATCCTATCCATCCATCCATCCATCCATCCATCCATTCATTCATGCATTCATTCATCCATTCATCTATTCACTCATTCATCTATCAATACATTCATCCATCCATCCATCTAGCTATCCTTAAATCCAGCTTTTCCTGATGTTGCTTCAGCCATCCGTCCATCAATCCATCCATCCATCTGTCAGCCTTTCTGGGTGTCTGTTATTCTTTCTTCCATCCATCCATCCAACCAACAAACCGTCCATTTATGCATTCATCTATCCATCCATCCATCCATCCATCCATCCATCCATCCATCTATTCATTCATTCATTCATTCGTTCACCTATACATTCATCTATCCATCCATCCATCTAGCTATCCTTAAATCCAGCTTTTCCTGATGTCGCTTCAGCCATTCGTCCATCCATCCATCCATCTGTCAGTCTTTCCGGGTGTCTGTCATTCTTCCTTTCATCCATCCATCTGTCCATTCATTCATTCATTCACCCACCCATCCATCCATCCATCCATTTATTTACCTATCCATCCAACCTTCCAACTGTCCATTCATTCATTCATTCATTCATTCATTCATTCATTCATTCATTCATTCATTCATTCATCCATCCATCCAGCTAGCTATCCTTATCCGGCTTTTCCTGATGTCGCTTGAGCCATCCATCGATCCATATACGTATATTGATCCATCTGTCAGTCTTTCTGGGTGTCTGTCATTTTTCCATCCATCCATTAATCCATCCATCCATCCATCCATTTATTCACCTATCCATCCATCCGTCTGAATGTCTGTTATACATCCATCATATCCATCCATCATTGTTCTCCTGTCTATTTATCTATCCTTACATCCTTTCATCTAGCTATCATTAATTCCAGCTTTTCGTGATGTCACTTTAGCTATCTGTCCATCATCTCTCCATTCATTCATCCATCCATCATTGTTCTCCTGTCTATTTATCTATCCTTCGATCCATCCATCCAGCTATGCTTAATTCCAGCTTTTGCTGATGTTGCTTCAGCCATCTCTCCATCCAACCATCCATCCATCATTGTTCTCCTGTCTATTTATCTATCCTTCCATCCTTCCATCTAGCTATCCTTAATTCCAGCTTTTCGTGATGTCACTTTAGCCATCTGTCTATCATCTGCCCATCCATCCATCCATCCATCATTGTTCTCTTGTCTATTTATCTATCCTTCCATCCATCCATCCATCCATCCATCCAGCTATGCTTAATTCCAGCTTTTGCTGATGTTGCTTCAGCCATCTGTCCATCCATCCTTCCAACCAACCATTCATCCATCCATCCATCCAACCACAAACTATGCATTAATGTTTTATCCATCTATTTGTCCATTCATCTCTCCACCCATCAGTCCATTGTTAGTTTTACAAACATACATCTTTAAATAAAATGTTTTCCTGCACTGATGGTCAATTAGAAACCTCCTCCACCTTTTCTCTTAACAGACAGCCTGTGTCTATTGTGCTCAAACAGCACCCTGAAGACATTTCCAGCCTCTTCCCTCTTAATGTCAGTTTGCTTGTTCTCATTAACAAGCTCCAATCACTACTTAATTATGAATTAAACAAGCCAGCGAAGGAGTGTTTGCTGAACGTGGTTTAAAGGTTACAGATAAGCTTAAGAGCTTGTTAACTAAAGAGCGGGGAGGTAATGTCAGTGTTTACCAGAACATAACTCATCACACCGGGAGTGCTGCATATATAAAACGCAGTTTGGACTAATTCTTACATTGGTTCGAGCCACATCAATTGAATTGTATATTAATGTGCCATGTTGCCATGGCGGCATCTGTAAACAGCCTACGGTTAGGCTAATGAACTATATTACACACAGAAGAAGTGTTTATTCAGGTTATTATGATTAATACAGTTCATTACTTGCAGAACATACACATCTTCTAGCTAAAACGAAATGAGATGTGGTCACACTGTAAGCATTATAGATTGAAAAGAAATGAATTAAAATAAAATAAGCCATCTCACTGTGGTAAAAATTATACTGTATGTAAAAAAAAAAAAAAAGTGAAAGTTGATTGTCTCATTAAATATTGTTTTACATACATGTTTTACAAAAGTAATGTGATATAAATATATATATATATATATATATATATATATATATATATATATATATATATATATATATATATATATATATATAGATGGATAGATGGATAGATAGATAGATAGATAGATAGATAGATAGATAGATAGATAGATAGATAGATAGATAGATAGATAGATAGATAGACAGATAGACAGATAGATAGTCATGCAATATTCTGCAATATCAGAACTCATTCAGCCTCTTCACTCTTGTGTATCACTCCGCCCACATATATGACAGCAGATCAATAAACTCAGTAGAGTTTGACAAATATGGCAGCTGTTGGACAGCATTATGTACTTTTGAGGCTTTTTAGGCGAGAATGTAGTTGTTTAGATTGTAACTATGCAGTTTATTCATAAGGATAGTGCCCGTTTTAAATATTTATCATTTGGAGATTCAGCGCATCGGCGGACATTAGACGGTTGATGTTGTCCATCCACAAGATGGCGACAGAGACTGCATAATGAACCCTTAGAGGATTAAAAACAGCGTAATTTCTAACTACAGCTGATCAAATCATTATTAAACATGTAAATGGCTTTCTAAGTCGATCTCTCTCTTTTATCTCAATATATCAGGCAACAATTATCCTTATCGTAAACACAACAGTAATCTGGTAGTGTTTGCGCTGCTTGGCTTTTCGTGGAAATTTATTGTGATCTCCCAATAGCAAAAAAGAAATAGTGGGAAATCTCTGTAGACTGATGACATTATATGCCATTTGGCCTTATAATCTTAAAATGTGAGCCAAACCGCCTGTTTTGCCATAGATATTACACTAGAGAATCATTCAAATACTTCAAATACATTCAAATTCAAATAAATTCAAATGCTCTAAAGTGACGGGTGTGAAGTTGCAACGGTTTCTGCTGCTCTGACGTCAGCTGCAGATGTGAATGTATGGCAGAAGAAAGTAGTTCCTCACACAAAGGTTTATATATATATATATATATATATATATATATATATATATATATATATATATATATATATATATATATATATATATATATATATATATATATATATATATATATATATACACACACACAGTTGAAGTCAGAATTATTAGCCACCCCTTTGAATTTTCTTTTCTTTTTTAAATATTTCCCAAATGATGTTTAACAGAGCAAGGACATTTTTACAGTATGTCTGATAATATTTTTTACACTGTATAGAAGTGTCTTGAAAAATATCTAGTAAAATATTATGTGCTGCCATCATTGCAAAGATAAAATAAATCAGTTATTAGAAATGAGTTATTAAAACTATTATGTTTAGAAATATGTTGGAAAAAAATCTCTCCATTAGACAGAAATTGGGGGTGGGGGAAAAGGGGGGCAAATAACTTTCAACTGTATTTGTGTGTTTCAATGTTACTTGCCATTTCTTTGTAATAAAATAATATTTATTTAAAAACTTAAGACAGAAACAAATGAACATAAAAATTAAAAAGAAATGAGAAAAAAAAAAAAAGTTGCACCAGATTTTTATCGGTGATATATTGGCAACCACAGCTGCCATCTTTTGACCATAATTTTTTTTATTTATTTTTTTATTTATCCTTTTACAATATAACAATAATCACAATTAACAAAGAGAATATTCACCATTAAATAGCATCAGAGTATACAAATATAAAAACATAGACATCAAATTGAGTAAAACAGAAATCAAATAACAACATCTGATTTGTCAGTGTGATGGGTAATGGGTATTATATAGGCAGTAGGCACAGGTCAAAGGGTCCAAAACAATAATCCAGGTTTCTAAAAATATGTGTTTTTTGTTTTTTAAAGTATATTTTAAATATTCCAAATGTCATTTATAATATTGTTAAATAATTCAAATTTTGGAGGATGTTTTCCTTTTTCCAGTTTAACAGAATACATTTTCTAGACACCTAAGAAATCTGACCTACCCTTTTGGTAAATAAATGGTCTGATACTTCACTCAAGTCCACCCCAAAAAGATTTATTAAAGGAGTCTTGTGATATTTCTTTTTATCGAAGGATAGATAAGAAGGATGATAGAGAGATGGATGGATGGATGGATAGAAAGACAGATAGAAAGATAGATTTTTTTTCAGTGTGCAAGGTCTCTGGTGGCGTAATGCTTTAACAAACAGAAGTCCATATCCACGCACTACAAAAACAAAACCACGTCAAATAAAAACACTCTTTGTTTCCGTTTATAGTGTTTTAAACAATGGATTAGCACGTTGGGCTTTCAAGCAAACTTTGGTTTCTGCGTGACATCATAACGTCATGTTTTTCTGCATGTATGTGACAGTAACTGTATCCAGTCGCCCGAGCAGCTGCTTGTTTCCCCAGTAGGGCTTTTCCCTTGCACTGATTAGCACCCCATTAGGAGAGGCCTGGCAGCGCACCGCCTGTTGACAGTCTCTCCATTAACCTTATTGTGCATATCCCGCTTATCACACAGCTAAGCACTTTTCTCCGATGAAACATAAAAAGCCGGAGCGGGAGAGGAAAAGAAATTCATGCCGCACATTCACAGAAGCACACAAACACACACACATACACGTTTGAAGTAAGAATTATTAGCCCCCCTGTATATTCTTTCCCCAATTACTGTTTAACGAAAAGATTTTTTTTTCAGCACATTTCTAAACATAATAGTTTTAATCACTCATTTCTAATAACTGATTTATTTTATCTCATGATGACAGTACATAATATTTGACTAGATATTTTTCAAGATACTAGTATTCAGCTTCAAGTGACATTTAAAGGCTTAACTAGGTTTAGTTGTAATTAGGCAAGTCATTGTATAACGATGGTTTGTTCCGTAGACAATCAGAAAAAAAACTTGCTTAAAGGGGCTAATAATATTGACCTTAAAATGGTTTTTAAAAAAATTAAAAACTGCTTTTATTCAAGCCGAAAAAATAAAACAAATAAGAATTTCTCCAGAAGAAAAAATATTACAGGAAATACTGTGAAAGATTTCTTGCTCTGCTAAACATCATTTCGGAAATATTTGAAAAAGAAAACATTCACAGGAGGGCTAATGATTTTGACTTCAACTGTACACGCACGCACGCACGCACGCACGCACGCACGCACACACACACAAAATGCACAAGAAATCCAATCTTTCACTGCAGCTCGGCGGGAGGAAAAAAGAAGGAATTGTTGCTTACATATATAATTTCCCGAGCAGCCGGTTGCTTAGTCGCTCCGTTTTTTTCTCTCTCTCTCCTTTTTTTCCATTCCTTCCACCCTGTTAATCCCATTTTCAGTCTTCATAAGCCATAATCCATGAAATATGCTCCTTTCCCTCAGTGCTGAGAAAAATAAGTTCAGTCTCCGGATCACTGGGGAGCTGTTCCAATTAAACGTTACATGATATTTTTCCACCTTATTCTTCGGTGGTGGATATATTTTTTTTAAATTGTCTGCCTAATCTGAGGCGGGGTGCGTGTTTCAGTTTCTAAAGCTCTAATTGGTGGATTGGAGCTGGATAATATTCTGAAGAAGCTTTATGGAGTTCACATTATAAGTAACTACAGTACAAGTCTGTATGGAAGCGTCAGAGGATTGCAGAGGATGAACTAATCATCTACTCTACAGCAATTATGACAGATATCTTCAGAAATATGATTAAAAGCTGTTGGACAATAAGCTGTGGTGCAATATCATTGTTGATACCATAAATATGGTTAGAAGCATATCAATGTCTGAATATGGTAATCAGTACTCTGGTACATAAATGCAGACAATGCTAAATATTTTGTTTAAAGTAAAATAAGGTTGTCTATGATATTGGACAGGTACTTGACTGGCCTGACTGCAGTCCTGACCTGCCTCCAAAGAGAAGCACAAAGGCAACAAGGAAGACCACGTAGTTTTGCCCACCTTGTTTGCAGGAAGAATGGGACAAAATTACACCTGAAATACTTCATCACTTGGTGTCTTCAGTCCCTAAATGTCTTTTGAGTGTTGTGAAAATAAATGGCAACATTACAAAGTGGTAAATGCTTTACTGTTTCAACTTTTTTTTAATGCGTTGCAAGAACCAAAATTATGTGTCTATTTTGAAGAATAAAATAAAAAATAAAAAATAAAAATTAAGAGGAACACATTAAATAATGTTGGTTGTACTTCCTGCAGTGAAACACAGGTCAAAGTAAATTTAGAAATCACTTCTTCCTTTTTTTATTTTCCTTTTCTTTACTGTCCCAACTTTTTCTGAATTGGGGTTATTTATGAAAAATGATGTAAAAATCATTATAAATAGTTTTCAAAGTATATAAACTTTTTCTGATTTAGGGTTGTATTTAAAAAATAATAATAATACTAGAAATACAACATATAAACCATTACATATATGTATATAATAAAATTTACATTGATATTTTAAAACATTGTAAAAGTCACATTTTCATGGATAAAAGAAGTGTTTACTTTAAATTGGAAAAAAATTGACTATCACTTACTGGCTCTTTAAAGACCTTTGTCAAGTTGTGGTGCACATTTGTAGATTTTCTGCTGGCTAACACTCTTGATATGTAAGCTGAGCGATAACATATCAATACATTAATAATTTATTATTCATTTCCTTTTTTTTATTTATTTTTTATATCTATTTGTTTTTATTAGTATTATTTTTATTTATTTATTTATTACTTATAAATTAGGTTTATTTAGTTTTTAGTTCTAGATTTATTTATTTTTGTTTATTAATAAGCTGTTGAGGGAGGGAAGTGTTTATTTGGGGTAGTGTCAACTATAACATGGAAGGATAATTATAAAATGAATGTTGTAATTGATAATCCATGTAGAAAACCTAATAAAAGAAATTTGAAAAAAAGTCAACAGAGTAGAGGTCAAAGTCCCATAATGCAAATCACAATCGAAAATAAACAGAAAACACTTGTAGATCACAAAATACAGAAACTGATAATCTAACTGTAATCTGTATATAATCTGTTTGTTAAATGACTAATCTATGTTTGGACTATTGTTAGAGAAACACACTGAAAAAAGTGTTGCATGCAAAACTGTTGCAAACAATTTATTTGTGTTGAAATTAAACAAACACATTAAATTTAATAATGTTCAATTTAATTTGTTTGTTTAAATTCAGCCCAAATAAATTGTTTACAACCACTTAACGTAAAATTGAGTAAATCCAAGGAATCATCCTTGAATCATTTTTTTCAGTGTAGTGTTTTAGTGTGGTCATATTATTAAAAGTCACCCATTATTGTGGAAAAAGTCACGTTTTCATGTAAAATGAGTGCTTTAACATTTTAACTTTTTTTTTTACATATTTAATCAGAAGCCTAAACAAACGGATATATGATTAAATATATATAATTTCCTGTTTATTATATAGCGATTGCATGACTACAGTAGTCAACATTTGAACTGGATCAAAACTTTTCATAGAAGTTCTTGTCTTGGGACAATTTTGAAAAACTTCTTCTTCTAATGTTGACTACTGTATATTATTGATGGATTACTTTATTAATCTAATTAATTCATGCAAAACTGTTGCGTATTTATCATATATAGTTCTGTAGTTATCTTATATAGAAAACGTCGAACTAATGATGAGTCTGAAAGGAGAATAAATGGAGATTAAATAGAGGATTTTTAGCATTCATTTTTCCCCATGTTCATCTGTTGCCTAAAGCTGTTTACTTGTTGCCTGAGATATTGATTTAGTATTGATATTGAGATACCGAAGGCTGTGCTGATACTCGAGCCAAAAATCTCAGTATCGATCGAACACTAACCGTAAGACACACAAAGAATAAAACTCTATTTAATGTAGGAACGGAGTAGCCGTTATTGTAGCAGCTGATAGAAGTTTATTTGGCACAAACTCTAAGAGAAAGCGCTCTCACTTCACAATATCATCATGCGATCTGGAAGCAAACCTCTGCTTTAGCAGTGCAGTACAGTCAAGTCATTTATTATTTCCAAAGTGCTTCATACAATCCAAATTACATCAAAGCAGCTTTAAAATATTAACTGTTCCTGTCCTGCCTTTAGAATTTTATATATACTTTACAAATATTGTATCTGACTGTTTATGTTGCTTTTCTTTGTTTTACATTTATATTTGATTCCATGTCATTTGTGTACCTCTTTGCATAATAATAATAATAATAATAATAATAAAATTATAAATTCAAACAAGATCACATGGTACTGTAGACAACACTCAGGATAAATAAATAAAATATTGATAAAAATATTGCAAAACAAAACAAACAAACAAACAAAAGTAGGTTCATATTCCTCACTGGCGGCGCTCTTGTATGGTCGCCAATAGAAACTGTATGCAATCTGGTGGTCATGTTTGGTACTGCGGCCAAACAAGATCTTACTGAACGCTATTTTTATTATTATTTGGAGATATCAACTTCAAATTTGGAACATCATTTCTTGAGATATCGTGCTTGAATTTTCTGTCAATTTTAGGCCAAAACAGGTTTTGTAAGATACATATTTTATGTAATACAGTGGTCCCTCAATATAACGCGGTTCAGTTTTTGCGATCTCAGTTTTGCGGATTTCTTTCGTGCAAGTTGACATGCTTTTTTCTACAACGCATTGTGTTCTGTGTCCTGATTGGTGCATTGTTTTCTGTGTCCTGACTGACTTCTGGACATGCTAAATGTAGGTAGAAGTTATGCAGCTGTAGGACGCCATTACGGAATAAATAAATCAAGATCAAATGGTTTTGATCTTTGGTTTCATTCTATAATAGAGGACTTATTTTTCTACGAAGGTTTGAACTTTGAGAGTGTTTAAGTGAGAAAGTGTTAATGCCTGTCTGAGAAAAGTGTATGAAGTGTGTAGTAAGGGGTTTTACAACCTTAAAACATCTATAATAATTGTAAAAAAATAAAGCTGACAACTTTGCAGATTTCAACTATTGCAGGCTATTTTTAGAATGTAACTCCCACCATTAACGGGGGGACCACTGTATAAGTTATTTTTTCATAAACATAAAAGGTGCATAACTTTTGTTTTATTTCACTTTTTCCCCTCACTTTGGCTACAATCAGAGATATATCGTCTTTAAAATGAGACCAATCTTAAGTCTGTACACCAAAAAATGGGGGCAACAGTTAAGGGGTTAATAGAGAAAACAGGAAATAATTATACAGGTTATATTAATTGAGATTTGTGGAGCTGTGCATTGATAGATTTACTCTTCAGTGTTTGGACTTTCAGCAGAGAAAATTAAACAACACTGAACTAAATTAAACTGAACTTCAACTGTGAAAACTGGACTGACACCGTTTTAATTTACTAGAACTTCTATGATAAGCTGCTTTGACACAATCTACATTGTAAAAGCGCTATAGAAATAAAGATGAATTGAATTGAATATATCAGTGTGAAACAAGTTGGACATGCAGTTCCACAGAATGCTGGTTTTGTTGGGGTTAGTTCCCCGATGATTCAGTTCAGTAATTGTTAAAGGATGTGAGTCACTGTATAGCACCTTTACCAACCCCAAATAAGCAAGCTAAAGGTGACGGCGACAAGGAACCAAAACTTCACTAATTGACACAAACTGAGAACCAGTACTTCGATGACACATCCACACTGGAGCTACAACTGCTTCTTTTGGCAATATATGCAAGTCTCTGTTTTAACAATAAAGTCAAGTCACTTTTATTTATACAGCGCTTTTTACAATGCAAACTGTCAAAGCAGCTTAATTTGCTTAGTTAAAAACTACTCAATTACAGTAATTAGAGTATTTGTAATTCAGTTTTTTTTTTCTCTAGTAGTTTTAAAAATGTGCGCTTATTTTACTAGAATACATTTCTAGCGCTTTACTAGTACTTTTACTTTATTCCTTCAACCTGCAGTAACTATTTTATATGTTTAGTTTGTCTCGTCTATGGTGATTGGCTGAGTAGAATAATCAGTTCCACGACCTCTTACATGCAGCATATAAGAAAAGATCACAGTGAAAATCCATTCAGTTTCTAGAGAAAGCTAGATAATGTCATATTTTTCCAGACAGAAATCCATAGTGTAGCAGCATTGAGATGTGTGAAATTAAACTGAAACTGAAAGGCTGTGCAAACGTTTGGGCACCCTCTCTTATGTGTGGATTTCAAAACCTGTTGTCAGTTATTGTTGATTGATTACAGCACATATGTTATATGAGTGACTCAATGAACCTTAACAATGCTAATACAGGTCCAACCAATCATGAAAAAGGATATTTCAGATAGCTCATTGTTGTTGTGCTTCTCCATATTGTGAACCAGAAAAGTAGCAACATGGGAACCTCAAAAGAACTTCCTAATGACATTAAAACTAGGATAATTCACCAACATTAATTAGGAGGATACAATAATAGATACATTACTAGATTAATAAGGATACAAAAAGCTATTAGAGATGTTTAAAGTCTCTAGCTCCACAATCAGAAATATAATAAGAAAATATAATAAGGTCACAGGAACAGTTCTTGTGAAGGAAAGTGTGGTAGGCCAAGAAAAATATCTGAAAGTCAAAAGCCAAAAATGGTTGGAATGGTCATAGACCACCTCAAAAGAGCTCCAGGAACATCTTGCTGCTAATAATGTTATTGCACATCGTTCCACAGTTCTCTTCACAAAGAACAGCTCAATGGAAGGGTGATGCAGAAAAAGCCTTTACTAAATTCTGCCAACATGAAGAGTCGTTTGAGGTATGCAAAGGCAAGCCTTAATCATTTTGGAAAAATATACTGTAAACAGATGAAACTAAGGTTGAGTTATTTGGTCACAATCCACTTAAGTATAACGTCACGCGAAGCAGCTTCCGGTTCCAATCGCTCTATCAAATTGTATAGTGAGACTCATCAAATGGTAATAATAAATGTTTACAAAGTGATGTAATACTTTGTAAAATCACGACAGCAATATATACAGTTGAAGTCAGAATTATTAGCCCCCCTTTGAATTATTTTTTAAATATTTCCCAAATGATGTTTAACAGAGCAAGGAAATTTTCACAGTATGTCTGATTATATTTTTATTCTGGAGAAAGTCTTATTTGTTTTATTTCCGCTAGAATAAAAACAGGTTTTGATTTTCGATTTTTTAAATCCATTTTAAGGTCAAAATTATTAGCCCCTTTAGGCAAATTTTTTTCCAATAGTCTACAGAACAAACCATCATTATACAATGACTTGCCTAATCATCCTAAACTGCCTAGTTAAACTAATTAACCTAGTTAAGCCTTTAAATGTCACTTTAAACTGTATAGAAGTGTCTTGAAAAATATCTAGTCAATTATTACTTACTGTCATCATGGCAAAGATAAAATAAATCAGTTATTAGAACTGTCTTATCATATCTTCTCTCCGTTAAAATGAAATTGGGGAAAAAATAAACACGGTGCTAATAATTCTGACTTCAACTGTATAGTATACATATTATATATATATATATATATATATATATATATATATATATATATATATATATATATACACACATACATATACACACACATGCCTAATATACAATAGCCAGAAAGTAATTATTGTTTTATAAACTGTAAAAATGTTGGTATTTGTGATGCAGCAAGTCCAGAAACTGATGGCTATTTTCCTAATTCAAATGAGTAGCGGCTTGAACCCAGAAACAGTATTCCATACAGTACGCCACCGATACGTAACGACTTAACAAGCGGATAACAGGTGGACAAACAGCACAGCATTCCAGGAAAAGAACCTGCACCCTTCTGTAAAATATGACTAATCGAGTAAACTTCAGAACAGATACTTTCAGTTAAACTACATTTTATTTGGCAAGTTATGATACTTTTTACTAGAGTATGATTTTTTAGTACCACTGAAAACCAGGTATTAAGTTTAACACAAAAACACAAATGTCATTATTCGATTCACTGTAATTATTGATTCACTGTATGGCAGCTTTATTTAACCTCAAAAAAGCAGGTCATATACGTCCCAAAAGTCTTTCAGCAGCTCATTTCTCTTGTGGGCGAAAAAACGAAGTTTGCAGTCCAGTCAAAAGTGGACGACTGCTTTTAATTTAGTGTTTGCTAATGTAAAAGCCGGCGAGATAGCTTATCACCAGCGGTCGGCATGAGAAGCGAGGGCGCTCTGTGTGAAAAGTGCAACGCGTGGAGACTGGCGCTGCGTAATGGCTGGCTGGTGACAGACGCCCGCCGTGTCACTTCCTGCATGGCTACGGCGTCCGGCTTGAAGAGCCAGAGCGCTTCCTGCTGAGCTAATGGCGTCTCTGTCACTCATCCCGCAATTAATTACCTCTGCCCGCGGCTCCTTAATGAAAGAGTCGCCCCACCGAGACCAGACCAGACCGGGAGGAGAGAGAGAGGGAGAGAGAAGGCAAGAAAGATTGCAGTGACGAAGCAAGAACACAGATTGAGAAGAGACTGAAGGAGAAGTAGCACAGAGGGAGAGAGAACTACGTATCTAGTAGCTCATTCTATTTATAAAATGCCACATAAGAGGTAAAGAGTGAACACATCT
Source organism: Danio aesculapii (assembly GCF_903798145.1). Lineage (NCBI taxonomy): Eukaryota > Metazoa > Chordata > Actinopteri > Cypriniformes > Danionidae > Danio > Danio aesculapii. Next base: position 44,251,812 of record NC_079442.1, on the reverse strand, counting down.
GTATTATGTACATATGCAAGTATTTTATTCAGAAGCCCTAGTTTTTCACGTTTTTTTTTTGTTTTCTGTGATTGCAATAACTTACAAAAAAAATTATTTTGTCATGGGGGTAGAGATTAAGTCAAATGAAGGTTGTATAACTCTTATTTTTATCCTCGATCTTTCTCTCTCTCTCAGATTTAACTCCCCGGGGCATCTGACATCATGTACCTCACTCAAGCCATGAGTTAAGGCTTCCCCTACCGTAATACACCTAAAACACGGACTGCTGTAAAACTCGTCATTGGCAGGGAAGCGTTTTCTCTCGTTAACTGATGGAAAGAGTTAAATGAAATAAATTATCGATTTGACTACACCCAGCCATACATGTAAAGCACAAACAATGTCCTTCAATTCGATCACATCCAGCGGCCGTCATCCTTGAACCAATCTCGTTTATTGTAAGCTGCCTGCTTTTCTGTTTGTTCCATTGCTCCGTTTGTTAGATGTTTGCTCCAACTTACTTTTGCAGTCTGAAGTGAGTCAAATGCCCATTTGTCTACTCAGGCTTTACCCGCATCTCCTTACTCTATGCAAAACATTCCCCCCTCCATGTAACGTAATAATTGTGAGGGCGCAGGTGAGAGACACTCAAATACATCACGTGTGCTGTGTATGCTACGTCTTTAAGTCATGTAAAACAATTACCTGCAAACTGAAATAAAAATACGTTTATTCTATGGTTTAATTGGATGTTTTTTGAGATTATTTACATTTGTGCAATTATTTTGCGTTTTAATTAAGAATTTTGCAGGATTGCAAAAATTTAGGACTTCTTGTTGATATTGCGTTGGATTCAGCGAACGCAGAAACATGAAAAGCTAGGGGGTCTGTTTATTGTTTTATATGTATAGTGTATATATTCCATTCTATTTTATTATATGTTAATATTATTGTTGTTATTATATTGTTATTACTATGAATGCATACAAAACAAAGTTTCATTCATCAAATTACATAACAAAAATGGAAGAAAGAGTCCAACAAATAACAGAGGAAGAAAGATATGTGTGTTACATGCAAAAACCACAAACTCCAGAGCTTGGAGAGAGTTTGGATGGAAAATTCTGATAAGTTTCTTTATGAATCCTAAACCAGAGATGCCCAAAGTAGGGCCCATGACCCAAAGATGGCCCATGGAAACCTTTGATTTGGCCCACCATGCCCTCTGAGAAGAATTAGAATGAAAGTTGCGGTAAATGCCTTCAACAGAGTTTGCCATTTCTAATTTAAAGTAACCTTTTGTTTGTTTGTTTGTTTGTTTGTTTACTTGTTGAGCTACAAAAAAAGTAAACCGAAATGAAATATTTCAATTAAATACTGTGTATGAATCAGATTTTTTTGAAATGTAATTACTGTCACTCGAAGGTAGAGAACAATACATAAGACATCGACCAGCAAATCAAGGCAAAGTTCAGCTTGACTTGTGTATTTAGCATTGAACACCATTGTGTTATAAATGTGTTCATGTTTTTGTTGTAAGAAGTTCATTTAAGATGTAAAAAAACGAAATGTATAATTATTAATATGATTGAAGTATTTTTTTCTACTTATTTTTCAATATTAATAAATTTGGAAATTACCATGGCAGCTTTAATGTAATAGTTTGGTATATTTATCTTCGGCCCATCCCACTCAATCGAGTTTGGCTTTTGGCCCTTCATAAGAAAAAGTCTGGGCACCTCTGTCCTAAACTGTCTGCAATGCGTACAGGTATTGAAAGTTTGCGCTCTTGTTAGAGACAATGTGGACCCTCAATAGATAACTATTTACACATTTTTGGGCTTGCTCAAAAATACAGCCCTTCAGGTATGAAGTAGCGACTGAAATAAAAATGATAACAGTGAAGAATTGGTTGGCAACACTTTATTTTGATGGTCCATTTGAGTAATAGTAGATTGTCTGCTTGAGACTGACTATAAGAACCCAACCATAACCCCAACCTTACAGTCCACTTATAATCTAATGGGAATTAGTTGGCATGTAAGTTAGTAATGTGTATTTATATAGCACATTTACCATGTATGGCCATACACCCAAAGCGCTTTACAATCATGAGGGGGGTCTCTCCATACCACCACCAGTGTGCAGCATCCACTTGGATGATGCGACGGCAGCCATAGGACAACAGCACCAGTGCGAACACCACACACCAGCTACTGGTGGAGTGGAGAGACAATGATAGAGCCAATTTAGTTGATGGTGATAATTGGAAGGTCATGATGGGTAAGGCCTGATGGAGGGAATTTGGCCAGGGATTTTTTTCTTTTCTTCCTCTTCTGTTTTTTTTCTAAATAAAATAAAAAAGCAAGTTTGAATTAAATTGAAAAAGAGAGAGTGAAATATATATATATATATATATATATATATATATATATATATATATATACACAGTATATATTTATACAATATACATATACACACTATATATATGGGTTATATGTATTTATATATATATATATAGTATATTGTATATTTTATTATATATATTATACATATATTGAATATTAATGTGATATATTGAATAACATTATGATATATTAAATAATATGATGTGTTGTTGATATTTTGATTTAATTATTATATTTAAATATTATCTTTTTTACTACTACTATTTACTGTGTTTATTGTGTTTTTTTATTATATATATATATATATGAATGTTACTTTTTATGTACTTTAGAACTGCATTGGCAATACATTTGTAACATTTGTCATGCCAATAAATCAATTATTGAATTGAATTGAGAGAGAGAGAGAGAGAGAGAGAGAGAGAGAGAGAGAGAAAGAGAGAGAAAGATCATCAAAGAGAGAACAAGGAAAAAACAAAAAACAGAGGAGAAGGAGGAAGGCGCCGGCGTTCCAATGGGAACTGTTTGTGTGTGTGGCCATCAGTCTTGGTGAATGGCGTCCCCGCAGTGCTGCTCTTTAAGGTTAAATACATACATAAGCTAATTAAGCTTGCTGTAATGATAAATGTTACAGAGGAGACAGTGATATTAGCACAAACCAGCCCGGCTGTCAATCACTGTCACTCTCAGAGCATGACACAGGAAAACCTTCCTTTAATATGTCATACTGCTTGACAGATCCGCACTTCATGCATGTGAGCAAAAATATGTTTTCGCCATTTTTTATTTTTTGAATGTGTTATCTGTCAAGTGCTGCTAAAGGTATGGTTGGTAAGAAATATATAATTCCTCCCATTTTTTAATGGAGGAGGTGAAAAAATATGTACAATTAAAAAATATATATAATAATCATAATAAATCAATCAATCTATCAATCAATAAATGTATTCATTTATTTTACTTGAGCACATTTTTTGTGCTTTATTGGTACTTTTACTGCACTATTTTCCTTCAACCTGCAGTTATTTCTTTATTTGTTTTTTTTTCTTGTCTACAGTCATTGTACAAGTAGAATAGTCAGTTCTATGATTCCCAAGCAATCAAATAGCGAACAGAAAATGAACAGAATGACCTTAAGACTGGTTGCTTTACAAATGAAGCAAAAATGTATAGTGCTATTCCAAAATAAAATAAAATAAAATAAAATAAAATAAAATAAAATAAAATAAAATAAAATAAAATAAAATAAAATAAAATAAAATAAAATAAAATAAAATAAAATAAAATAAAATAAAAAATAATAAAATAAAACAAAACAAAACAAAAAACAAAACACAGTGGCTCAGCGGTTAGCACTGTCACCTCACAGCAAGAAGGTCAATGGTTCGACCCAGCTAGGTCAGTTGGCATTTCTTTGTGGAGTTTGCATGTTCTCCGCGTGTTGACATGGGTTTCCTTCAGGTGCTTCCGTTTCCCCCACAGCCTAAAGATGCGCTATAGGTGAACTGAATAAACTAAATTGGCCGTGGTGTATGGTGTTTAAATGAGTGTGGATGTTTCCCAGTGATGGGTTGGAGATGGAAGGGCATCTGCTGAGTAAAACATATGCTGGTGGTTCATTCCACTGTGGCAACCTCTGATTAATAAAGGGAACCAAGCCGGAAAAAAATGAATGAATGAAAAAATTAATTTAAATTTAATTAAATAAAACGGCCAAAAATAGCAAATTATGTAAGTTGAATAATCAGTCCCGTCCAATCAAATTACGAATGACCTTAAGCTTATAAATTAAGCAAGCATGTAGTGTTATTTAAAAAAAAAAAAAAAAAAAAAAAAAAATCAATTAATTAAAAAATTAATTAATAAATAATTAACTAAAAAATACACTAAATTAAAAAATAATAATCAAATAAAACAAAATAAATAAAATAAAAAAATGAGAAAAATGTATTCGATTAAATAAAAAATAAACAATTAAATAAAAAAATTAAATAAAACAAAATAAAACAAATTAAATTAAAAATAAAAAAAAATAAAAAAAAATAATAAAATCAATTAAATTAAATAAAAAATTTAATTACATTACATTAAAATATGCACACATTTCTTGGGAGGGTGAGTGTATTTTTGGTTTTATAACTAAAATAAAATTTTCCCAAATTATGTTTAAATCACAGTATTTCACAGAAAATGTCCACATAAACATTCACAGTATTATATTTTTAGGAGAAAGTCTCATGTCATACTTTGGCTGGTATAAAAGCTTTTTTTTTATTTTTTAGGATCAATATTATTACCCCCATTAAGATTATTTTCCACAGAACAAACCATTTGTCCAATAACAAGTCTTTAAACAGCACTTTAAGCTGAATACTAGTATTATAAAAATAACTAGAAAATTATTATGTACTGTCATCAAGGCAAAGACAAAAAATAGCTATTAGAAACTAGTTTTAAAATGGTTATTTAAAATGTGTTGGAAAAAAAGTATAATAATTTAGCCTTAAACTATATATAAATATAAATATATAAATCGTGGAGATTGAAATTACACAATGATTTATGAACATTTTGAAACATCATTGTTAGTATGTGTGTGTGCAAAATATATGACATATTAAGCAGTAAAACCAAAGATACAACTAAAAACAAACATTTCTAACACAAATAAACAGATGGCTAGCAACAAAACACCCCAACAAATGAAAGCTTGCAGAAGTGCTGTGTTGTTTGCAATGGCGGCCAAACACAACGAGATTTAGAGCTGTTCGCACCGATAAATCCACGGCCAAACAATCTCCTACATCAGCCGTTTCAACGCTACACATCTATATATACTGCCAGAACTAACACTAGTCATAAAGTATTATACTGCAAAACTCAGAGGAACATCGTATTTACCCTAAACTCTCCCTCTTTCCTTTAGAACAGGCATAGTTTTACAGCCTTTCTCGACCCTACAAACTCCAAAACACTTCCATCTTGTAGACCACACACACACTAAGAGAAGAGTTAAAGCTGCGTTTGTCAGATGCTGTAGTTCCAGCTCTGCAGATTAGGTCACGTGCTTCACAAACACACCAAAGATGGAAAGAATACACACACGGTGGAGGATGGACTGCAGATTTAATGAAATGCATTTTAATACAACAGATGAGGAGAATGAGAGACGCTCCAAACCAGAAAGGACAAAAAAAAAAAAAAAGCCAGTGCTGATTTAATTGGCAGTTTGAAGGTCAAAGAGTGTGTGCAAATGAAAAGACGGCCAATTTAAACATGCTGAATCCTCCATCACAGACACTTTTGCCTTTTAAGTGATCCTTTTCAATACCATTTTCACACTGTTATTTTAAGCTCTTTTCTGTTTGCTGTTGAAAACAGTTTGAAAACAGTTGCTTTAGTGTGTTGATTTAAAGTATTCTGCTTCATGGAAATAATTTGAATGCCTTTTAAATGATTCTTTTCAGTACCATTTTCACACTTCACTTAGAGATATTTTAAGCTCTTTTCTGTCTGCAGTTGCTTTAGCATATTATTTTACAGTATTCTGCTTCATTGAAATAATTTACATGCCTTTTAAATGATCCTTTTCAATACTGTTTTCATACTATAGAGTTATTGTTATATTCTATTCTGCTTGTGGTTGAAAATTGTTTAAAAACAGTCACTTTAACACTTCTTTAAAGCCTTCTGCTTCATGAAAATTATTTAATTTTAATTACTTTGGCTTAATTATTTGTCAGAATTTTAATAAATTATTCATTTCAATTCAAAGCAATTTGCGTCATGAAAATATTTTAAATATATTATCCTATCTTATATTACTTAACATACTATAAAACATAGTATATTAAATATATAATAAAAGTAAAATATACAGTTGAAGTCAGAATTATTAGCCCCCTCTTTGAATTAAAAATTCTGCCGAAATAAAAACAAATAAGACTTCCTCCAGAAGAAATAATATTATCAGACGTACTGTGAAATGTATATATGTATACATATATATATATATATATATATATATATATAGATACACACATTATATATATATATATATATATATATATATATATATATATATATATGTATACATATATATATATATATATATATATATATATATATATATATATATATATATATATATATATATATATATATATATATATATATGTATACATATATATATACATATATATGTATACATATATATGTATACATATATATATATATATATATATATATATATATATATATATATACACATATATACACATATATGTATATACACATATATGTATATACACATATATGTATATACACATATATGTATATATAAATATATATATACATACATACATAATTTATTATATTTTATTTTATATTTAAAAAAATTATATTTTATATATATTTTTATATTTCATTTAATACATTAAATTGTATTTTATTTTATATTCCCTCAATGTATTATACTCTGTATTGTTCAACATCTGCAGGACCGTTTAAGCATCTCTGTGTTTATATTTGTGGCACTTTAATCTTTGCACTGATTTAGTCTTTTGTTGAGCACTATGTAGTAATTATCTCCACCCTGACCTGCTCCACAACACTACAACATTCACAGCTGATCAGATGTGCTCTGTGCAATGGAAACCTTCAGCATTTCTATCCTCACACACATCTGCTCTCTTCACTATTTATTGTAATCTATTTACACGTAAACAACTACTTCACACACAAAGCACAAATTATTCATGAAAGTTGCATGCAGTGTAAATGTCTTGTGGCTGCTTTAATTACGTAAATATTTTACTTTTCTTTCTTAATTAAATGAAACCATTTTGTTTAGTGACCAAGAAGCACTGTAGTGACTTTCTAAAGGTGATTGTTTCTCTGTGATTGGCTGTTTCAAATGGTAAATAACAAATAATAACAGTAAATAAATTAATAGGCTGCACGGTGGCACAGTGGGTAACACGTTCACCTCACAGCAAGAAGGTCGCTGGTTCAAGCCTCGGCTGGGTCAGTTGGCATTTCTGTGTGGAGTTTGCATGTTCTCCTCATGTTCGCGCTTCCTCCAGATGCTCCGGTTTCCCCCACAAGTCCAAAGACATGCACTATAGGTTAATTTGGATAAGCTAAATTGTTCATAATGTATGTGTGTGAATGAGTGTATGGATGTTTCCCAGTGATGGGTTGCAGCTGGAAGGGCATCCCGCTGTGTAAAACATATGTTGGATAAGTTGGCCGTTCATTCCACGATGGCGTCCCCAGATTAATAAAGGGACTAAGGTGAAAAGAAAATGAATGAATGAGTAAATAAATAATTAATAACAGTAAATAAATAAATAAATCATAACAGTAAATAAACAAATAATAACAGTAAATAAATAAAGAAATAAATAATTGTTTTGCTCACAAACATTAAAAGAAACTTTATTTACTTTATTTAACTTTATTTTTTTATTTTTTAAAATATAAATTATTACAGAGTTATTACATATTACAGATATTTTAAACCACTTAAAGTAAATATTTCACGTACAGGTTTATTATTTTTTTATTATTATAAAAATAAGCATTTTAAGCTAAATAATTTATCTGTAAGCTTTAAAATAAGTTTTACACATTTATTTGCTAAGCAAATTTCACTTCTCAAAAGATTTATTTACATTTTTTGAACGTAAAGATGTTTTATACTTTAGTTGTTTTGTCAAGTGCATAAGTAGTTATGTCACAAACGAATGTTATACTTTATTCCTTGATATAACATTTATACGTTCAGGCAGTCTTCCACCGAAGCAATTAATAAAAAATGTGTAATTAGTTGACTATTGGTTTAAATGAACATCTAGAAAAATGTAGTTTGGTAGAGTACTGACCAAAAAAAGTACTATTGTGTATTATTAATATTATTACAATTTAAAATAACTTTAAAACAGTTCTTTGGAATTATTTAAACTGAATCAAAATGAACTGAACTGTCTTATTGACTAAATGTCTTATTTTTAAACCACCTAAAGTTAATATGTTATATAATGTATTAAATATATATTATTATATTATTACATATTTATTAATATTATATTTTCTTGATTGATTTAAAAAAACAATTTATTCCTGTAACACAAGAGTTAATTTTCTGCATATTTACTCTTTAGCGCCACATGACTTCAGAATTCTTTCTAAATGTATTAACATCGATGTTAAAACAAGTTGTGCTGCTTAACATTTTTGTCAGAGTTATTATTATTTAATAATACTTATTTGAGAAATTAAATTATATTACTTTTAATCAATTTAAGTCATGATATATTACTTTTGATTAATTTAAGTCACAATATATTACTTTTGACCAATTTAAGTCACGATATATTACTTTTGACCAATGATATATTACTTTTGACCAGTTTAAGTCACGATTTTGATCAATTTAAGTCACGATATATTACGTTTGACCAATTTAAGTCACGATATATTACTTTTGACCAATTTAAGTCACGATATATTTTTTTTGACCAAATTAAGCCATGATATATTACTTTTGACCAATTTAAGTCACGATATATTACGTTTGACCAAATTAAGTCACGATATATTACTTTTGACCAAATTAAGCCATGATATATTACTTTTGATCAATTTAAGTCACGATATATTACGTTTGACCAAATTAAGTCACGATATATTACTTTTGACCAAATTAAGTCACGATATATTACTTTTGACCAAATTAAGTCACGATATACTACTTTTGACCAAATTAAGTCACGATATATTACTTTTGACCAAATTAAGTCACGATATATTACTTTTGACCAAATTAAGTCACGATATATTACTTTTGACCAAATTAAGTCACGATATATTACTTTTGACCAAATTAAGTCACGATATATTACTTTTGACCAAATTAAGTCACGATATATTACTTTTGACCAAATTAAGTCACGATATATTACTTTTGACCAAATTAAGTCACGATATATTACTTTTGACCAAATTAAGTCATGATATATTACTTTTGACCAAATTAAGTCATGATATATTACTTTTGACCAATTTAAGTCATGATATATTGTAAGCCAAATAAAAAAATATATGCTTTTGTTAAATATAATGAGAAAAACATTTCTGAAGTGACCTCATTTATTTGAGAAATAGAATTTTTAAATCTGAAATATATATAATTTCTGATCAATTTACATCATTTTTGCTTAATAAAAAATATATACTTTTAATTCATTCATTCATTAATTTTCCTTTGACTTAGTCCCTTTACTAATCAGGGGTCGCCACAGCGGAATGAACCGCCAACTTAGTTTATTCAATACCACATGACTTTGGACTGTGGGGAAAACCGGAGCACCTGGAGGAAACCCACACTAACAAGATGAGAATATGCAAACTCCACATAGAAATGCCAACTGATGCAGCCGGGACTCGATCCAGCGACCTTCTTGCTGTGAGGTGACAGTGATAACCGCTGCGCCACCATGTCACCAATAAAAATATATACTTTTGTTAAATTATAATTATATAAAAACATTACTGAAGTGACCCCTGATTGTTGTATTTTGCTTCTATCTTTAGAGCATCTTCATCAGAATGGAGTTTTTAATGCAATTTGTGTGCAGTGAGCTGGCAGTGAAAGAGCGCTGATCAATATGAGTTTGGAGGGTCCTCAAACAGATGCAGCTCTGCCTCTGCTCGGGGTCTTGGAGAGAGATGGAGAGACGCTGCTGTTCAGTGGATTAAGCCCGGGGCGCTGGAGAGAGACCCTGTCTCACACACACACTCGCCCTGTTTACAGTCTGAAGAGTGTTTTTATGTTCGTGTTTCTGAAGCACCTCTCAAAAGCCTGGGCCAAGTCACCGGGGCAGAGCGCACACTGAGAGAAGATGCACTTCACTGAGCCACACACACACTGACTGACACACATACACAGACAGACAGACAGACAGACAGACAGACAGACAGACAGACAGACAGACAGACAGACAGACAGTACACACTCACACGCATCCACACAAACCCGTGAGCACATACAGACTGACTCATACACAGATCAGAGTGATAGAACGCCTATGCATTGTGAATGTAAAAATAAGCCGGTGTGGTAATCACTGAAAGAGCCCACATATGCTCTCGGCCCACAACAACACTGATCTCGGCCCCCGGCTGACTGACTGTTCTTTCCATACATGACAGACACTGATTCTTGTTTGCATCCGCTCTAAAACAAACCCTTGAATGACAACGGGAATTCAATGTGTGCTTTAATAAACACACTCTGCTGCAATAGAATAGGGATCTGCTTGCTACACTTACACTCTCTTTTAAGAAAAAGTTAAGACTGCATCCTATAAAGCCTTTGTTGAGAGAGTGTAAAAGATGATGTCAGTTCTGTGTGGTGTCTGGAATGGTTTATATCACATTTAATTGGAGCTATAAACTGACTATTTTAACATTTTTATCGACTACATTCATCTACTGCAGTGGTTCCCAAAGTGGGAATTGCGGGACAATGACAAGGGGTCGCTTGGTGTTTTCCAAAAAAAAATTTTTTATTTTTAATTCAACATTATTTCTTTTTTTTTTTACTTTAACCAATTGAAACTGTATAAAAGTGTCATAATAAATAAAATTATTCCTAAATATGAAATTATTTTTTTGTTTGTTGCATATACTTAACTATTTGAGCGAGGTAAATGATGCGTTTAAATCTGGCTACCGTCACAAGTATATATTTCAAGCTGTGGGAAGCACAATGAATGGTGTAACAGTTTTTTAGTAAAGGTAAGAAACAGTATGTTGATTAATAATAGTAATTATTATTATTATTATTATTATTATATAATACTATTTTTGAATTCTATCATACTACACTTTTGTAATGTGAACCAAAATTTGACAACTTTTTTTTCTTTTGTGTTTGAGGAATAAGAAATTATATACCTCAAAATGTAATGGCTTTTTACCTGAGGCACTTAAAAAGAGGGTTAACAATTGTTTTGCTAAAGAAATTTAATTGAACAATAATATGCTGTTTGGTTTAGTTAATGATACTTGCAAAATATAAAATGAAATTGTGATATCAATTAATGCAAATCAAACATAATTAGTTTAACATGCATTTTTAAGGTTAATTTTAAGGTTAAAATTAAGGTTAAAAAAAATAATTTTATAAATCTGTCGTGATTCTGAAGTTTAATAAAACTACAGCATTTTGTAGTATTATTAGATTTACATTTTTACTTATTGCTTTGCAAAACACATTGTAAATTGGTGTGTAATTTAATGTTTTCCTTGCAATATTATAGAAATATTGTAGAAATAATTTAAAATGCAAAATTGTGATTTTTTTTTAATGGCTAAAAACATTCAGTTTAAGCTATAAAATCATACAAACGTGCATTTGGAAAATGTTACATATAATGTATGGATGCTTCGATTTTTATATTGCATAGTGGAAAAATCTAACTATCTGTCTGTTTGTATTTTATTTATGCAAATTTGACATTTAATTCTATTTAATTATGTCCCTTTTCCTTGCAATTTGACAATTTGATTAAATTCAAATTTGAATGCTTTACAGTTTTTTCCAATTAGTTTTATTCATAATAGTTTAGGGCTGATATCGCAATGTGTGCATTCGCAATAGTCACATCGCATCATCTGCATTGTGGAGTTGGAACCAATATAGTTGTTGATCAGCAATGAAGAACGTACAGTGTTTACATTTTACATTACATTTGATTATTCAATAATGGGGCAGGACAAAATAGTGATATGCATGAGGTGGCACTTCTCGTAACAGTAGATCAAACATATATCATTACTGTGATTGTAAGAAAAATGTGCTATTAGTAAAAGAATTAAATCATAACTTTTTGATGCATTTTTCCCTATTCATTTACAAATATCATGAAATATTGTGGATGTTTTTTTGTGATATATCGCTGATATCGTGATCTATCATTATCTGGGGCAAAATATCATGATATTTTATCATATTACCGTACCTGATTATCTGACTACTTATTTTACGTTTATCTTTGCTCTATCTTATTTATTTATTCTTGCAATTTCTTTTATTCACTCCTCTACAAGATTAATCCAATCATAGTTAATGATTTTATCCCAAGCAGAGCTATTCAAGTCATCTGCCGAAATTGTATTCATATCGCAATATTAATGGCAGCAAAATAAAATATATCAATGTCAGATTTTTCCAATATCGTGCAGCCCTTGTGCGACGCAGACACTTCGATCATGAACTATGATGCCACAATAACGTAGTTTTCCCAGAGTGGGTCCACTACCAGGCGTGGGATGTCCAACACCAAACACCAAAAAATAAAATAAAATAAATAAATAAAAATCCAAAAAATTTAACCGTTCAAGCAAAAAAACCCCAGAAGTTTAAAAATGGTGCTTTTTTGTTTACAAGAATGATGTTAAAATGTCCAGTGCAAAGTGTATGTACAGTGATCCCAAACCAAAAAGGTATGTACGAGAAAAATACAAAGATCAAATTAACAAAACAAAATATAAAGACTTTAAACAACACAAAAATATATATAAATATACATTATCTACAATATATAAGAGTATCCAACAAAGAGAATTGCTCACGGTTCTGCCACAACACACTCACTAACCAGGTAAACTGACCTCGTCTCTGAGTCTGGCATCTCCTTAAATAGCCCGACTTCACCCCTTGATCGGGACATACCAATAATAGGGAAGCATCATCATCATCATACTTTTTCCTTCAATCGCCTAAGTGGCATAAATCTCAGTATAAACATTACATCTGCTTAACAGACTCTGAAACATACAGTTGAAGTCAGAATTATTAGCCTCCCTGAATTATTAGCCCCCCTGTTTATTTTTTCCACCAATTTCCACCAGAGAAGATTTTTCTCAGCACATTTCTAAACATAATAATTTTAATACCTCCTTTCTAATAACTGATTTATTTTATCTTTTATCTTGATGACAGTACATAATATTTTAGTAGATATTTTTCAAGACACTTCTATACAGCTTAAAGTGACATTTAAAGGCTTAACTAGGTTAACTAGATTAACTAGGCAGGTTAGGGTAATTAGGCAAGCTATTGTATAATGATGGTTTGTTCTGTAGAAAGTCCAAAAAAATTTTGCTTAAAGGGGCTAATAATATTGACCTTAAAATGGTTCATAAAAAATTTAACTGCTTTTATTCTAGCCAAAATAAAACAAATAAGACTTTCACAAAGATGATGCTACGGTTGGAGCTTCAGTGAGTGGTGCTGCCATGGCGTGGCTTGTGAAGCCGGCGCCATCTCTGCGCTCGGTTTGGCCGGCCCAGCACTGAAGTCCAACTTTCCCGGACAAACAAACAAACGGATAAGAAAAACACGAAGACAGGATGTGTGTAAATGTAAGCTCAATGTAACCAGAGGGAAGATGGAGAAGTGGAGGTAATGACCGCTACATTCAATATGTACATTTCATCATGTACTCTCACTAGTACCTCAGCTCTAGGATAACTCTTAATATCCCCATGTATGCATTGTACATTAGTGGTGTTAGCATAGTCAACATTGCTCACATGGCATGATTTTATCAATGAAATTGAGCTTCCAGTGTCCAGCAGTCCATTCAGTTCACAACCATTAACCATTTAGTTTATATACAGTGCTCAGCATAATGGAGTACACCCCAATTTGAAAATGAATATTTCATCAATTTTTCAGTGAATATTTTATATTTTCGGTGTATTTGAACAAAACTAATTTATTAAAAGTATATAATGATGAAAATAATATTTAAGCAACCAAACATATTTAGAAAATAACACATTTAAATTAATGCAAATCACTACAAATTTTTATATTTTTTTCTTTATCTTAATTTTTGCTCTTTTTAAAAATATTTTTCCCTAACATAGAAATTTGGGCTAGCATTTTTTGGACCAATATCCTAAATTATGATGATAAATTAGCTCCAGATGTGGCTTCAGTACTGACTAATCTAATGTATATGTACAAATAAAATATTGTAAAGCATCCAATACAAAACATTAATTTAAGTGAAGCTTCATAAACTAATTTCGAGAGGAGCACGTGATATAATTGAGCACGTCTGGCCACTCATCTGTAATTAGTAATAATCCAATCAGAGTGATCCTAGTTTACTATAAATGGATCATTTTCTCCCTACTGCTCTATCTTCGTTTAGAAGAATCCCCCCTTCCATCCCATCTCCTCCTTTTCCTCCCTTTTCTAAAGGGGGAGCTCTCGAGACCTACCTGATCTCGGATCTCCTGATATGCTTATCGACCGGGCGGGAGCCCTGGGCTCAAATATCTCCGAGCTAAGGGTTCTCTCCCGGGACAGCATGCCAAACCTGCTTTAAACGCCAAGCATATCTAAGTGGGAACTCTTGAAATGAAATTTGTGAGAGACTGTATAATGTTAAAGTGTTCTAGATTTTACAGCCAACCATTTATTGTTTACTACCCACAACATAAACGATTGTCTTACATTTCCTCCATTTCTGACTCATCTCTAAGTTGAAACTATGAAAAGTCTCAAATACGACTTCAATAAACATCTAAATCCATTTGGTCAGATGTGACGAATCAACTTAAAGCCTTCTATAAGCGTCTCCAGACATATTAAGTAGTCGTTTGGTCAGTGCCACTTTCTTTTTTTTTTTAAATTAACACCTCTGTCAGGAAGTGCCAGGCAAATAAGTGTTTCCATACCCGCCGCTCTGACATTTACAGTTTTTCAATTAGAGAAATTATTAACTATGCGCACGCTAACGGAGCCGCGGCTCAGAGAAACAAGGTTAATTGGATCTGTAATCAGGCCGTGTGGATAATGAGGCTTAATGATAGCCAGATGAAAGATTGGAAGTGATTTGATATATGATTTGGACTCGATATAAGCACGGCGGGACAGACACCCATACAATTAACACCTGCCTGATTTGAGAGAGAGACACACACGCACACCAGGGAGGATACAAAACACTAGCAACAAAAAAAGACAGGAAAATCCTCTCAGTTGTAGATGCAGAAGGGGGTGCCGCTCGTTTACTCGCCCCTTCGGCTTTTGGCGCATTTTAATTTTACACTTAACTGAACATCAAAGAGATGCCTTATCAGTGCTTATCAGAGGCAGCCAGCAGCACTGAGATACGGCCATCTCTCTGTCTTTCCCTCCAGCGCTGAGAATGACAATCTTCTTATCGCCCTCCCTTCTTCACTCTCGGCCGAGAAAAAAAAAACGAGTTAGTCAGCGAAAAGTGTTGAGTCACTGGGTGTTGATACTGGAGGCTGGAGCGGGCCAAGATGACAGCGCTTCAGAGAGCAGGCCGTCAGCGCCTGTCACTCCATCACTCTATCACACTCGCTGGCTCTTTGTTAAAGTCTGCGCCAAATCAGGAATCTACAGGGTGTATTTTTGCTAGCGCACAGTGCTGTTCTTTAAGTCAATGATTAATCTGTGCACAAAACAAATCCAAAGCATTTTAGATATGTATGTAAAATATACATAATGAGAAATAAATGACAGAAAAGGGAATAAAAGCAGAAAATATCTTTAAAATGTATAATAATTACAAGATTAAAATGAGTAGATTATTTAAATAAGGCAAATACACCAATTAACCATTACTAATGGTGTACATATATTTTGCAGACAGTTTAGATCAGTCATTTCATCCTCTCTGAGTATATAGAAAAGTTTTTCTGAGTTGTTTAGATCAAAGAATGAATTATTTAATGTTAACTTTCATGCAAAAACGCATACGATTAACGTCAGCTTTAGACAACAAAAGCAAAAGCCGAATCCCGGACATTTTAGGATATTTAGAAATCCCGGCCAGACAAATTTTTAGTCCCAAAAAGGCGCATCTCGGTGGGTCTGCAGAGCATGTGAGACTGTCTGTGGGAGTGTTGACAGCTCTCACACACACAGAACAATACAGGTAAAGGAGAGAAGATTTTCCACTACTTGGATCACAGATCGCCACTGGCTTGCATGGTTTGGGATCTGTAGAGCTGCGCATCGTTGGATTTGCTCTTCAGTGTTTGGACTCTCAGTAGTGATTTTAAACCACACTGAACTGAGCTAAACTGAACTGAACTTAAACACTGAAAACTGAACTACACTGTTCCAATTTACCATGAGCTTTTATGTGAAGCTGCTTTGACACAATCTACATTGTAAAAGCGCTATACAAATAAAGGTGAATTGAATTGGATGTTTGGTTATATTAGGCGGATAAAAAAAAAAGTATAAAAGGATGACAATTATAGTAAAAATAAATGTGTCACTAAATATACCTGGGTGGCCCGCCCAAGTAAAGCCTATGTTTGGGAAAGTACTGATGACAATAAAATTCTAATTCAATTCATTTCAAATTCAATGGCATTAGTAGGCAGACAGTTTAGATCATCATTTCATCTTCTCCGAGTATATAGTAAAGTTTTTCTGAGATGTTTAGATCAAAGAATGAATTATTTAATGTTAACTCTTATGCAAAAACGCATACGATTAACGTCAGCTTTAGAAAACGAAAGCAAAAGCCGAATCCCGGACATTTTAGGAGATTTAAAAATCCCGGCCAGACAAATTTTTAGTCCCAAAAAGGCGCATCTCTGTGGGTCTGCAGAGCATGTGAGACTGTCTGTGGGAGTGTTGACAGCTCTTGCACACACAGAACAATACAGGTAAAGGAGAGAAGATTTTTCATTACTTGGATCACAGATCGCCACTGGCTTGCATGGTTTGGGATCTGTAGAGCTGCGCATCGTTGGATTTGCTCTTCAGTGTTTGGACTCTCAGTAGTGATTTTTAAGCCACACTGAACTGAGCTAAACTGAACTGAACTTAAACACTGAAAACTGAACTACACTGTTCCAATTTACCATGAGCTTTTATGTGAAGCTGCTTTGACACAATCTACATTGTAAAAGCTCTATACAAATAAAGGTGAATTGAATTGAATTGGATGTTTGGTTATATTAGGCGGATTAAAAAAAAAAAAAGTATAAAAGGATGACAATTATAGTAAAAATAAATGTATCACTAAATATACTTCGGTGGCCCGCCCAAGTAAAGCCTATCTGTGGGAAAGTACTGATGACAATAAAATTCTAATTCAATTCATTTCAAATTCAATGGCATTAGTAGGCAGACAGTTTAGATCAGTCATTTCGTCCTCTCCGAGTATATAGTAAAGTTTTTCTGAGTTATTTAGATCAAAAAATGAATTATTTAATGTTAACTCTCATGCAAAAACGCATACGATTAATGACAGCTTTAGAAAACAAAAGCAAAAGCCGAATCCCGGACATTTTAGGAGATTAAAAAACCCCGGCCAGACAAATTTTTAGTCCCAAAAAGGAGCATCTCTGTGGGTCTGCAGAGCATGTGAGACTGTCTGTGGGAGTGTTGACAGCTCTCGCACACACAAAACAATACAGGTAAAGGAGAGAAGATTTTCCACTACTTGGATCACAGATCGCCACTGGCTTGCATGGTTTGGGATCTGTAGAGCTGCGCATCGTTGGATTTGCTCTTCAGTGTTTGGACTCTCAGTAGTGATTATTAAACCACACTGAACTGAGCTAAACTGATCTGAACTTAAACACTGAAAACTGAACTACACTGTTCCAATTTACTATGACCTTTTATGTGAAGCTGCTTTGACACAATCTACATTGTAAAAGCGCTATACAAATAAAGGTGAATTGAATTGAATTGGATGTTTGGTTATATTAGGCGAATTAGGATGACAATTATAATAAAAATAAATGTGTCCCTAAATATACCTGGGTAGCCCACCCAAGTAAAGCCTATGTGTGGGTAAGTACTGATGACAATAAAAATTCTAATTCAAAATTAACGACAGCTTTAGAAAATGAAAGCAAAAGCCAAATCCCGGACATTTTAGGAGATTTAGAAACCCCGGCCTGACAAATTTTTAGTCCCAAAAAGGCGGATCTCTGTGGGTCTGCAGAGCATGCGAGACTGTCTGTGGGAGTGTTGACAGCTCTTGCATACACAGAACAAAACAGGTAAAGGAGAGAAGATTTTCCACTACTTAGATCACAGATGTTTGGTTATATTAGGCAGATTAAAAAAAAAAGTGTAAAAGGATGATAATCATAATAAAATTAAATGTGTCACTAAATGTACCTGGGTGGCCCGCCCAAGTAAAGCCTATGTGTGGGAAAGTACAGATGACAATGACAAAATTCTAATTCAATGGCATTAGTAGGTGTCTTTTGTAAAAATCAAAGCTAAAATGCTTGACTTTCCACTCAGATATGAATAAAATCAAACAGGACACACTTTGGAGCTGTGGCATCTCACACACACACACTCATCTCTCGATCATCTAAAGCCCACAGGGATGCTTAGTTAGTTAGTTAGTTAGCAGAGCCACTTTAGTCCTGTTGCTGTGGCTTTACTCTGCAATCATGATGCAAAGAAATGCAAGAGGGATCTAAATAAAGCCAATGCTCTCCGTGTCTGGTATCCAAGCAGCTGGAGAGTCACGTCTGCTGTTCTCCTTTCACTCCTCGGTCACCGGGTGCAAGAAAACTCTGACAACACACAAAAAAACTTCTCGACCTCTGAACGCGGCGCGCTCGAGTGTGCAATAACGCATCAGACAAGAAGAAATCAAAAGCGCACGGAGAGAAAGAAAACGGAGAAAAAGGAGAGAGGAGGCGGGAATACAAGATGTAAATCTATTCACAGATAGGGCCAGATCTGTGCTAAGACTATTATTTCCCCTCACCGCAACAGAATCTTGGCTGGAAACACGACACCGAGGCAGACATTAAACACTTGGGCCCATTTCAAACATGGCTCACCACAAACAAAAGGCACAAAAAGTTGGCTAGTTATTTGGCTCGACACTCATTAGCACCTGAAATTCTGGAAGGAATTATGCTGTTGAAACCCACGAAAACATCCATCATGCCGCAGTAGAAAAAAAATGGAGAATTGTAGAATCAACAGGATGAAACCGTGATTGACTCAAATCGGCTTACAGCTGAATGGAAATAGAAATGAGTGTGCTGGAGTTTAATGCCGTGTGAGGGTTTTTTGCACATGATGCAGTTTAATGAACGCTCACTATAGGGGGATCTTGGCGGTCGCTTAAACTATGGTACAAAAGAGAGGCAATGTATCTTCAACTTTTGCGAGTGAATTTGCATTTATATGAGAATTGCTTTGATAGCGCGTCTGTTTGGGGGCAAAACTCGAATCACTGACATGGTGGTGGCCAATAAAAACAAGAAGGAACCGTTGTTGGGTAACGGGTAGAAGTATTCATTTGGCATTTTTAGTGCACATTAGAAATCGTTTCTATTGGAAACAATGCAAACAAACTGCATGGATAAATAAATGGATGGATGGCGGATGGATTATTGACAAATGGATGGATAGATTATTGATGGATGGATTATTGATGTATGGATGGATGGATAGATTATCGATGGATGGATGGATGGATTATTGATGGATGGATGGATGGATGAATGGATAGATTATTGATGGATGAATGTATGGATTATTAATGATGAATGGATAAATAGATTATTGATGGATGGATTGATGGATGGATGGATAAATTATTAATGGATGGATAAAAGGATTATTGATGATGGATGGATGAATAGATTATTGATGGATGGATAAATGGATGGATGGATTATTGATGGATGGATGAACAGATTATTGATGGATGGATGAACAGATTATTGATGGATGGATGAATAGATTATTGATGGATGGATAAATGGATGGATGGATTATTGATGGATGGATGAACAGATTATTGATGGATGGGGATAGATGGATGGATGGATGGATTATTGATTGATGAATGAATTATGGATAGATAGATAGATAGATAGATAGATAGATAGATAGATAGATAGATAGATAGATAGATAGATAGATAGATAGATAGATAGATAGATAGATAGATAGATAGATAGATAGATAGATAGATAGATAGATAGATAAATGGATTATTGATGAATGGATGGATGAATAGATAATTGATTAATGGATGGATGGATGGATTATTGCTGGATAGATGTATGGATTGATTATGGATGAATGATAGATGTATGGATGTATGGGTTATTGATGGATGGATGTATGGATTGATTACGATTACGATTATGAATGGATGGATGATTGATGGATAGATGGTTGGATGTGTTATTGATGGATGGGTTTTTGATGTATGCAAACATTTTGTAAATAATACCTAATATTAAATATTTAAATACTAAATATTTTGTTTCCAAAGTTTCAACAATACATATATTTTTTCAATAAATGCAAAATAAACAGCTAAAAAAATTAAATAAAACAAATGCCATCATAATTTATAAAATATTTTTTCATCTAAAATATTAAAGAATGTCAATGTGTTCCAACAAAATAAATATTAGATTTTTAAAAAAATATATACAATATAAAAGAAACAGAAAATTAATCAAAAATTATTTTAAAAAAACACTCTTTCCTCTCCTAATGCACCAGACACTTTATTACAATTACTTTCCTACAATCTGACGTGCTTTTTTATCCTCATATTTAAGTTGCTTTGGACAAAAGCATCTGCTAAATTAATAAATGAAAATGTAGCAAATGTATATGTTACTTTTTTTATGGAAATACTCACAGAATATAGCCCAAAAATCTGTGCATGTGACTCAACAACAAATTTATAGACATAAAATAAACAAACAAACAAAAATAATGATTTAAATACTAGTTTAAACTCAAAATTTTTATCATAAATATAAACACATACACTGCATACATTGTAATATCTACACATTTCAAAAATATTGATGGAAACCTGAAAAAATTATGTCATAAACATGATTCAGTATTATTATTATGGGTTTTTTTTTACTGTATTGCATTTTAGTCTCTAGAAGTACTTAAAATAATGTCAAAAGCATTCAAGTTGACTTATTTTGTCCATTTTACCATTCAAAATCTAATAAATAAAATGGATTTTACTAATAACTAAATAAAATTCACACCTCCAAATGCTCTGAAAACTAACGAAATGTCTTCCTAAATAACAGCTTGTGGAAAACTGGATTTCTATTCAGAGTGAGAATGACATTTGCAACAATTCTTCCTCTTATCGCCCAGTGTAAACACACGTCGAGGGAAAATGCCTTGGCTCGGCAACTCAAGCAAGTGTCAAACGAGACAAACAAAGAAGCGGGTGAGAAAAGTTCCCAGTGTTTCGCAGACAACGAGTGAAAGCAGCCATTGTGCGGCTCTCACATACAGATGGACACTTGTGAAAGAGTTAATCTGCAGGAGCAAGAGGCCGATGACCAGGTTGAGTTTACCACAGCCTGAGGGACTTGTTGGATGTCAGAGAAACGGCTCATCCAAAAAGCTAAATCTGTCATTATTGACTCACCCTCGTGTTGTTTCAAAACCCGTATGTTGATATTTATTCTGCACGACACATAAAAACTACCAGCATATGGGTTTGGAACAACATTTTTGAGTGAATATCTCTTTAAGGCGAGACACTGCATGCAAAAATAAACACAGCTTTTTGTTGCATCTGTCAATTTTGAGAATGTTTTTAAATATTCCCCCCTTTAAGTAAAGAAAGCACAACTTTTTGGGGGATTTTAGAATTTGTAGATATCAGTTATAATACACTAACATGATTTTCTATAATGCTAGCATGTTTTTTCAGGTTGCTAAAATGTTGCTATCATGATTTAACTCATTATTAACATTTTCTAGTATGATTAGCATGCAGCTAACATAATTTTGTTTAATGCTAGCATGCTTTTTCAGGTTGCTAACATATTAAGATCATGATTTACCTCAATACTACGATTTTCTAGGAGGATTAACACGCTTCTAATATACTTATATACAACACTAGTATGTTTTAGGTTGTTTTTGGTTGCATCTGTCCATTTTGAAATTTTGGGCTAAAGTAAAGAAAATATCCAAAACAAACTTTTAAGAGTTGCTAAGATGTGCTATGTGCTAATATGTTGCTTACATGAGTTAGCCTAACTCACTATTACACTGATTTATCATACTGTTAAAACAGTTGTGTACAATACTAGCATGTCCTTACTTTGCTAGCAAAAATTGTCATTGCATTTGTCATTTCAAGATTAAGATTGTGTGTAGATTTTGATTACATTAAGATTTAGCAAATGCTACAATGTTTTATCAGGTTGCTAAAATGTTGCTAACATGATTTACCTCCCTACTAACATTTGAAACTGTATATTTTAGGTCGATAGGATATTTCTAGCATGAATAACATGCTGCTAATATAAATTGATACAATGCTAGTATTTTTTTGCGTTGCTAGTCCACATTATTCTTATATTTATATTATATATATTTATATTATAAATATATATATATATATATATATATATATATATATATTTATATTATATATATATATATATATATATATATATATATATATATATATATATATATATATATATATATATATATATATATATATATATATGAATATATATGAATAATCCCCCTTTGAATTTTTTTCTTTTTTAAATATTTCCCAAATGATGTTTAACAGAGCAAGGAAATTTTCACAGTATGTCTGATAATATTTTTTCTTCTAGAGTAAGTCTTATTTGTTTTATTTCGGCTAGAATAAAAGCAGTTTTTAATTTTTTACAAACCATTTTAAGGTCAACATTATTAGCCCCTTTAAGCTATTTTTTAAACCATCGTTATACAAAAACATGCCTAATTACCCTATCCCGCTTAGTTAACCTAATTAACCTAGTTAAGCCTTTAAATGTCACTTTAAGCGGTATAGAAGTGTCTTGAAAAACATCTAGTAAAACATTATTTACTGTCATCATGGCAAAAATAAAATAAATCAGTTATTAGAAATGAGTTATTAAATCTATTATGTTTAGAAATGTGCTGAAAAAAAAATCTCTGTTAAATTGTGAAATTTTTGGACAAAAATAAACAGGGGGGCTAATAATTCTGACTTCAACTGAATATAATATAGTCTTTAAATTTCTACTTTAGTAGCACTTCAACTCTAAAACTCTTTTTTATATCAGTTATATTCATAATATTTAGTTATATGAGTTTATATTCTGAATGTTTGTGCTGATATGCTCATACATATTTAGTCTGACTGTATACAGCATTTTAATTTACAAAAAAAAGTGAATTATTTTTTACAATTATTTTACAATATGCTTGTTGGCAGTATTGTAATCAAAATATGAATAAAAAAAGTGATAAAGAAGACATTCGCAAAATCAATTAACAACATTCATTAATATGTAAAATGAACATTATTTTAAACCTACCTTAATCCAATGTTCAGATTTTGTGCTAGAAATGCATGCAAATGATGTGTTTTTTTTAATGCCTTGTTTGCATATTTAAACACAACATAAAAAATAGTAATGCAAAAACACTTTTCCTAATCAATCAACAGGGAATGTATGGCCATGAATTCTTCCCTTAAATTCAAATTTGAATCTGAAAAGGACAAGTAAGTGCCTGTGTTGTTCTCACTTCCTGTCCCCTCAAGAAGCAGGCCACAAAAGCTACCATGCTGAGTTTAAACGGATGCCAACCCTTAAGGGCAAAACAGAGAGCAGACGAGCCCTTCTCAATCCATCGCTCACAAGAGAAAGTGAAGCAGTGAATCACCCGAGCCACACTGAATCACAAATCAGCTCCTAACACATCTGAATCTGATTATGCTGCACGGCTGTGGATCAAACCCTTCACACAAGAACAATTCAGAGCACAGCGACTGCTGCGAGTAATTCAGTAGTCAAGAATTTGTTCAGCACTAACCAGTTAATTAGTAAAAGACAGTGTGGATTACTAGCAAACTGAATTTCAATTTATGGTAGGAAGAGAAGGTAAACAGCCATGAAAAAACAGGTTCACAAACTGTTTACTTTTTAAAAAATAATTTTTAAATCAAAAATATTTGGTATATAATGTGAAATAATATAATATAATATAATATAATATAATATAATATAATATAATATAATATAATATAATATAATATAATATAATATAATAATCAACAAAATATAATAAATACCATATAAAATCATATAATATAATATAATATAATATAATATAATATAATATAATATAATACAAAATAATATAAAATAATATAATATAAAATAATATAATATAATATAATATAATATAATATAATATAATATAATATAATATAATATAATATAATATAATATAATATAATACAATACAATATAATATAGCACAGAAACCCTATTAAATACTATTAAATGCTATATTATATATATTATAAAACCATATTATTAACTATTATATATTTTTAAATATATTAAACAATAAATATACATAATGGTGGTGGATGAGGAGATTTCCCCAACATATGTAAAGCACTTAATATGAATAGCTTAATATAAATGAATATGAATGTTTAATATTTACAATTATCCATTAAAATTGTATATATACCAGGGATTTGCAGTCAGGGGAGGCAGGTGAATCCTCCTCACCTGTCATCATGAGATGTAAACTAATGATAAACAAATGTGTCCACTGATCTGTGCTATAAATGCAGTTTCTGTATGATTCATATGATTTCAATCCTTTTAATAATCAAAATCGCTGTATTTTGTATATTTTCTGTTTACTTACAGCATAGGAAGTGAGGTGAGGCAGCACTGAGCTTGTGAGATTACAACACCCTTGCAAATTGGGTTGAGCGAGTGCCTTTTACTTACTCTTTGTATGCTACCAATGTAATGCTTGATTAAAATGTTTTTATACATTCTAGACATTTTTTATTATAAGTCCTCACTTTGCATATGATAGGTCATTTATTTCACGAATGTCTATCATTTATTTAGTCTTAGGATCTGACATGAAGCCGCACTGAAAAGACATGACGTGAGGCAGGCAGTAGCTCTGCCGCACTGAAGAGGGCGCGCATGAGCTCACGGTTATTCCTGTTCAGTGGTAGCTCTTCTTCTTTGTGGTAAAGTAAAGTTCAACAGGAGTCTGTTATTTTATGTTTTGGTCTAACTGACTGCAAAAATGGCAGATGTAACAATATCTCAGCTCAAAAACTTCAGAAAATTGGACTTTTAATTAAAACGTTAATAAATAATGGACGACCAATGCCTAAAGGGCTTGCTTCAAAGGACGGGACAGAAGATAACGCGACCATTTTAAAGTAATTCATGTCATTTCAAGACTTAATTCACAAGTAAAGGTATGACCAGAGTGCAACCTTTGTGTGTGTTTGTGTGTGTGTGAGAAAGAGAGAGCCGCCGTGATGCTATGTTATAGGCTGTCTGTAGCATCCGCCTTGTTGTTTTGGGAGGCATATTGAATCGCTATACATTTTACATTCTTCCTTGAGCCGATTTGTACCTGCCATGTGTATTAAAAGAATGCTGATATGATATATGAAACACAATCGGAAGTTGGCAAATACATTGAGTTCATATATTTGTAAATAAGGCCCTGAAAGAGTCAGTGCCTCATCAGCCACAATCCTCACTGCATGTCACTGATATTTACACATTTAAAAGTAATACAGCACAATGTAAAAATCCCAAAACTATCACAAGTCATCTGACCAAACTCAGCAGAAAGTTATCTACATTTGTCTTATTTCAAATGTCTTGACTTGACCATATTTTGTTGAAACACTTGACTAGTAAAGTACTCCAAGAGTCAGTCAGTCAGTTAAAATGTGTCCTTTAGCAGCGGTGTGTTTGTTTAGGTGCTGCGGTCTGGCTTCTTACCTCTGCGCTGCTCACCCGACCTTCCTGGAAAGAGCACTCGGCTACATTATTAGTGCAGATGTGGCGATATTTACACCAGTTGCAGGGGAAAGGACTGCTAACACACGATGAACACCTACAGAGCAGAAAAACAACAGACAGTCACATGAGAGGCCTCATCTCAACACAGAAATCATATGAAAATACAACTGTAAAACTAAAGCCTGTTTTAGTTGTGTGGTGAGAAAAGAAAGTGAACAAGAATTAAAACCTATTAAATGAGTTGCTTTATTTTATTTATACGTGTATATGTGCAATCCCCATTACATCAATGCTTGTAAATTAAATAAATACAGATAATTAACACCCACAATCATTTCTTGAGGGTTACTGAACACTCCATAAAAAGTTCAGCTGATTATAGTATGGATGACTTATTGTCACGTTAAGCCGACTGACTTTATTCAGCTTTTGAGCATCTAAAAACAGCACAATCTAGTTCAAAACCAGCAGGAGCCAACTTTCCAGGGCAGAGCGAGCTCTTCTTTTCTGGAAACACATGAAACTGCCATATTTTGTACTTTCTGTTAGTGGAAAAAGGGGAAATGGAGAAGAAAAAGAAAGAACGGAGAACAAACAAAAACTAGAAACTTCCGAGGTTGTCTCAAAAGAGCCTAGTCTAAAATAGTTGTAAAAGCCTGAAGTTTGCAACATTCTGAAACGTTTCCATGTTGCTAACATGCGTCTAGCATTGTTTAATACACTGCTAACATGTTTAGCATGTTGCTAACATTTTTCAAACATGATTTATCACAACGTTAGCAAGCGACCAACAATTTAACTCACTCAATTTTTTAACATTCAGAAAGTTCTCTGTGTTGCTTACATTCAGAATCAGAATCAGTTTTATTGCCAAGTGTGCTTCACACACACAAGGAATTTGTTTTGGCTACAGAAGCTTCCAGTGTACATAAAGTGACAAGTGACAACACAAAAATAAACATAAAAAAATAAAGATAAACATTAAATAGAGGCGGTTAGTCAAGAAACCTGGATGTTGAGTTGTATGTACAGATTGTTATAAATATACAGGTTATAAGGTGCTGTGTACAAGTGCGAATGTAGAAAGTATTGCATTGTATATTGATATAAGGTGCTATAATTCTTCTAGCATTGTTTAATATACTGCAGACATGTTTAGCATGTTGCTATTTTTTTTTCAAACATGATTTATCACAACCTTAGCAAGTTTTACCAAGACACTAACAATTTAACTCACTGCTAATATTTAAAACCGTTAGCATGTGTAGTCAATAGCATGTTTTGCCCTAGCTTGTCTTGCAGCGCTTATACATCTGCTAAAGTCTAAAATAGTTGCAAAAGCCTGAAATTTGCAACATTCTGAAAGATTTACATGTTCCTAACATGTTTCTAGCACTGGTTAATACACTGCTAACATGTTTAGCATGTTGCTAACATTTTTCAAACATGATTTATCACAACAATAGCAAGTTTTACCTAGGTACTAACAATAACTTACTGCTAATATTTAAAACTGTTAGCATGTTTTGGCCTAGCATGTCTTACAGAGCTTATACATTTGTGACAGTCTAATAGTTGTAAAAGCTTGAAGTTTGCAACATTCAGAAAGTTCTCTGTGTTGCTAACATCTTTTTGGCATTGTTTAATACACTGTTAACATGTTTAACATTTTGCTATAATTTATTCAAACATTTACCACAATGTTAGCAAATTTGATCAAGATACTAACAATTTAACTCAGTTAATATTTTAAACTGCTAGAATATTTATTTGATAGCATGTTTTGATCTAGCATGACTTACAGTGTTTACATTTGTAGCATGTCTCTAGCATGAACTGCTAAAGTGTTGCTAAGTTGTTGCTAGGGTGTTCTGAATGGTTGCTAGGGTGTTCTGAGTACTTGATAAGGTGTTGCTAGGTGGTTGCTAAGGCATTCTAGGCCATTGCTAAGTGGTTGCTAGGGTGTTTTGAGTGGTTGTTAGGCAGTTGCTAAGGTGTTGATTAGCGGTTGCTAAGCCGTTCCTAGGTGGTTGCTAGGGTGTGCTGAGTGGTTTTAGGTGCTTTCTAGTAGAAATTACATGACGAATTAAAACCTGTCTGTACATTTCAGCATTTTACAATCCCATCAATTCAGGCAATATCAACAACATCTCTAGCAGAAATGCAGATAAAACAAGACAGCAACTCCAGTATTTTTCATTTATTCTTCATTCAAACTCTTTCTAGGTGGTTGCTGGGGTGTTTTGAGTGGTTGTTAGGTGGTTGCTAGGGTGTTCTGAGTGGTTGTTAGGCAGTTGCTAAGGCATTGCTAGGGTGTTGAGTAGTTGTTAGGTGGTTGCTAAGGTGTTGCTAGGTGGTTGCTAAGGCGTTGCTAGGTGGTTGCTAGGGTGTTGCTAGGTGGTTGCTAGGGTGTTCTGAGTAGTTGGTAAGATGTTGCTAGGTGGTTGCTAAGGTGTTGCTAGGCGGTTGCTAAGGTGTTCTAGGTCATTGCTAAGGTGTTGCTAGGTGGTTGCTAGGGTGTTCTGAGTGGTTGTTAGGAAGTTGCTACGGCGTTGCTAGGCGGTTGCTAAGGTGTTGAGTAGTTGCTAGGTAATTGCTAACATAAATTAAAACCGTAAGTCGGCTCAGTTGGAAAAGATAGAGAAACCTAATTCAGTATAGTTTGGAGGTTTGGAGTTAGTTTGGTGGTTGTAGCATGAATGGTCTAGGAGGAGATGAATTCTTAAAACAGTCTAAGAAGACCGAAGAATAATAAGTTTCAGTAGTATAACAGTATGTTGGCTTTCTCAAGCCACCATAATAAAGTCAATAGCCTGAACAACTGACCCACACTGCAAAAAAATATATCAATAAATTATCAGTTTTCCGTATTTTGGGATTCATGCTTTCATTTTTTCCTATTTATTTATGCTTTTGAATTGTATTATATGACCTTCATCTTTTTTCCAACAAAGTTTAAGCTTGACAAGTTAGAAAAAGTGATTTTTATGAAACTTTAAGAGTTTAAAGTGATATATTGTCTGGGTTGGTGTTGTATATTATGTTAAAATATCCTTGTAATAAACTTCCAGAACAGTTAGTGCAAATTTGGTGGTTAGTTTATAGTTTTACAGCTTAAGGATTAGCACTTCATAACTTTGCTCACATAATAACAAATGTATAACCATTTCAGTAAACAAACCAACAATCAAACCAAATCTAAATGTTTAAGTTCAGTAAACAAACCAACAACAAAACCAAATCTAAATGCTGAACCATCACGTCACACACAACCCAAAACTAGAGAAAGAGTGAACTTTTCCCTCTCCTCAACTGAACTTCTGGCTCAAGTCATTAATTCTCTCAATTCTTCAAATGCTTTGCCTATAAATCACATCATTGTCCTCGGGAACATCTCGAACGAGCCCTGGGTCAGACTTAAACTCTCATACAGACTCTCTTGATGTGAATGAAGACGCCGCCGTGCAAATCTGAGCGGTCAATATGTCACAAATCCGCTCTTTCACTCCAACACCCACAATTATTCCTCGAGGGCCATTGAACACCCGACTCGTTCTCAATTAGTCATTAACCCGACCCTGAAAAATCCTTTCAGACGGCCGCCTTAATGACATTCCCAATTAAACAGTCACGTCCTGCAGAGAAACATACGCGGGCGACACCTGTGGACGTAAGGGACGAAAGGCCAATGGCGCCACAAGAGACGAGAGTCCACGCTGGGAGAACGTTAGCGGACACTTCCGGCAGGGCGACTTTTCTACTTCACGCTGGCTCTCGTCTGCCACACTACTCTATGTAGTCTAGAATAGAAAGATGGCACAATATGACATACTAATCACGTCCTTCCCTCTGGAGGCACGGTTTGAATCGCCTTCAGAGAGTACTCGACAGTCCGAGCACAGCACACCTGCCGCTGCATCGCTCAGGAGAATCTCGGCATGGTCTGATGGGAGGACAAAACATCCTCTGGTTCTTCCATTTGAAACATTTTCACTAGCAAATCTACACCTCTCTGGAAGAATATCAAACCATAATGAATTTTGTTGGCGACTTAAGTAACTGATAACAGGTGGAAATAACAGCAAATAACGGACATCTAAGAGAGTTTGCTACAGTTTAGGTGTGCACTGTTTTTTATTTTACAATGGGGCTGTTAAATCCTTGATTCTCATTGGCTGATGAACATGGTAAGGTGTGCTATTATTGTCAGATATAAGCACAGCATAATGTGCAAAAGTCTTAAACCACCTCCAGTATTCGAAGCCTAAGACATTTAGCACAAATATATCCAGCTATGGAGCAAGTCCAGGTCATTTCTTTTTGGGTGAACTGTACCTTTAATACACAAATAGAAAATACGTACACAATATTCAGAACAAAACTACTTTTCTGAAACGATGTGCTATTTCATAAAGCATCTTTTAGCATTTCTAAGAGTACTTCCTTAGATTTAGCATGTAATGTCTTTCTTTTTCTGTATAATATTCAGGTCTGGACTCTGCGGAGGCCATTTCATGAGTGTCTTTGTTATATCAGCTTTGTTTCTCTCCATGATTTCATTACATTAGCAGTGTGTTTAGGATCACTATCATGCTGAAAAATATAACCATCACAACTTAGGTGCTTTCTACATGACGAATTAAAACCTGTCTTTACATTTCAGCATTCACAATCCCATCAATTCAGGCAATATCGACAACATCTCTGGCAGAAATGCAGATTAAACAAGACAGCAACTCCAGTATTTTTCATTTATTCTTCTTTCAAACTCTTTCTTTCATATGTCTTAAACAATTAGACTCAAAAAACTCCAACTAGAACCTGTGTGTTCTGGTTGTATTTTAATAAAAAGAATGAGAAGTAATATATAATGTCATTATACCCTCACTAAAATAACAAATGTAACTGTGGGCCTAATGACTTTTGCACAGTATATACTGTAATATATGCGAAATAATCGACTCTGGTCCATTAAATTATATCAAAATAATGTACATATAATGTAGCTTATTACACTTTGGCTGTGCACTATTTTCTATTTTACTATGGACCTGATAAATGCTTCTCATTGGTTGATAAACATTGCAAGGTGTGCCATTATTTTTAAATATTCGCATAGCTAGTTTAACAAGTACTTCCAGGAAGATATTTATACTGTAATATAAGGGGAAAACTGACTCCGGTCCACTAAATTATTAGAAAATAACGCATATCTAAGGTAAATTATTATACTTTGGCTGTGCACTTTCAGTTTTACTATGAGGCTGACAAATGCTTGATTCTCATTGGTTGATTAACATTGTAAGGTGTGCCATTATTTGCATATTTACGCATAGCTAGTTTAACAAGTACTTCCAGGCAGATATTTATACTGTAATATAAGGGGAAAACTGACTCCGGTCCACTAAATTATTAGAAAATAATGCACATCTAAGGTAAATTATTATACTTTGGCTGTGCACTATTTCTGTTTTAATATGGAGCTGACAAATGCTTGATTCTCATTGGACGATAAACATCGTACGCACAGCTAGTTTATATTTAATAAGTAGTTCAAGGCATTTGCTTAAATGCTTGATTCCCATTGGCTGATAAACATTATAAGGTGTTCCATTATTTTGATATATACACATAGCTAGTTTAACAAGTACTTCCAGGCAGATATCTACACTGTAATATAAGAGAAAAAAACTGACTCTGGTCCATTAAATTATTAGAAAATACCGCACATCTAAGGTAAATTATTACACTTTGGCTGTGCACTATTTCTAGTTTATTATGGAGCTGATAAACGCTTGATTCTAATTGGACGATAAACATTGCACGCACAGCTAATTTATATTTAATTAGTTGTTCCAGGCAAATGCTTAAATGCTTGATTCTCATTGGCTGATAAACATTGTAAAGTGTGCCTTTTTTCAGATATATGCAAAGCTGGTTTAAATTTAACAAGTAGTCCCAGTCATATTCTTATACCATAACATTAGTGGAGTAATTGACTCTGGACCATTAAATTATTAGAAAATAATGCACTTTCTAAAAGTGCAACAGCCCTATTGACAATTAATTCCACGTATAGCATTATTACACCTGTAGGCATTCTTCAGATGATATATTAAAAGAATGTGTGTGTGGTATTAGTTAGTTACACATCGGTAGTCAAGACCTGCCAGGAATTACTTCAGTCACGATTTATGTACAAATAATTGCACACCTCAAAATGTTCATCAGCCAATCAGATTCAAGCAGCTCTGTAGCATAACTGGAGATTAATTGACGATTGACAATTAGAAAATAATCAACAGATGAAGTGGTTGTGCGTTAAACCTCAGTGTGTGTTATTGTCTAAAAATTCAATGAACCTGAGTCAATTATTCTATTGATGCTACAGTAACCAAACCTGAAGCCATGTTATATTTTAAGACATTTGTCAGGTTTAAATTCTCAAACCAATGCTGTGTGTTGGACTAGTTTCTTAAACATCTCATCCAAAGCCTTTTATTTTTGACTTTTGTAGCTGTGAAATAACTGAAATAATTCAGCGTAGTGATATGAAACTGTAATGTGGTCTATGTGGAACAACTTTAGCTGTGCATTTATCTGACAAAAAAAACCTACCTGAGAATGTCTATCAGCCAATCAGAATTAGGTATTCAATAACCCTGTACTATAAAACATGCTAATGCGGTATTTTTGCAGTATGTAATGTGGTAAATTTAATATCCCTGCTGCCAGGCGTGGGAAGGTAAAGATGCAAAGTAGAGCTGATGGAGGAGGGCGCAGCGCTCCACTGCAGCTAAAATGCGCTGTAAATACTGCGAACGGATCTGCAAGTCTCGCCTGAAATATGCAATATGCTGTGTCAGGGGTTTAAGGCCCATCAATTCACTCAGCTTTAATTTGAGCGTGGGCTGAAAAACACAGCATGGCCAAATGGTGACACTCTGATGAAGTGAGTATTTTAACATCATTGGGAGTCTGGGCTGGACTTTCAACTCGGGCAAACGGCATCAAATCATGAGTTTGTGCACAGTAGTCAAAACGGAATTTAAAATGAACTGTATTTATGATCCTGATATATGTTCCTGTTCTGGATACATCTCTGCACGTTTTAACAAAGGGGAAAAAGGCAACAAAAAGTCATGACTTGCGTCTAAAATGAAGGAAAGTAAAACCGGTGAGCCATCTGACAAAAAGTGCCCTTCTGAATCAAATCAGCAGGATGCACTTCTGGATCTTTTACTAGCTTCGAAGACACTACTGACTACGTTTGCATGGACATCTGTAATCTAGTTATTTGCCTTAATAGACAATAATATAATTAAGGTGTTTACATGCTTTCATGTAAGTGTTTCATGCAATTTTGAGTGACTTTAACCGCAATTCGGCAGCTTCACCTTCACTCATGAACATTTCATTCATGCCCCCGTGACAAACTGGGGTATTAGATGCAAATAAGGAGTAAGGTCTGGTGGAAGAGTGTTATGGAATTTAATAACGCACGCCGAATGGAAAGAAAAAAAACTTCCACATTTCGCAATGTGCATATCTGCGGTTCTTAACGGACAGCCGCGTGTGTGTGGATCTTATCGGAAAATATGGCGAAAAGTCCTACATGACGGTAATAGTTTGATTGCGTTGTTTACTCCAATAATGCCTCTTATATATGCACACTCCACATGTCTTAACTCCTTTTATGTTTAGTTCAGTTATGACTTTAGTCGGATTAAGGTAATCAAAAATCTGCTTACATTGTGACTCTTAATCAAAGTATTGTCTTAATTGTATTAAAAATCTATTCAAGTAATGGTGTCCATGTTAACATACTCAAAGTTTGACTCACACTGTCAGGGCTCTGCGAACTTGGCTTTGCGAAGCAGCATTTTCTGTATGTCCGCACATCAAAAGCAAGTATGCTATGGCTCACACTTATTGATAGTGGAAGATTTACGGTGAGTCATGTCAGGAATCCAACCATGTTTTCCTTACAGAAACAGGCTCAGCCATCACACTGAATCAGTTAAGCTATATATTTATGTTTCAATGTAATTAATGCTACGCACTTTAAACACAGCAAGTAATATGTGAACGATGTTTGCAAATGGATTATAATTTTAGCTCTTTGGAATGGGGGTGGGGGTGAAATCGGCCAACCTTGGGGGGCGTGTGTCCTAAAAGTTTGAAAATCCCTGATCTAGATAACGTTATCTTGGTGAAACCAAGCAAAAGGCACGATAACACAGCAGAATACCTAACAGAAGAATCAAACAAAAGGCATAGAAAAGGTACAAAAGCAGCAAATGTTCCTTATTGTTGACCCTTTCAACTACACTCGCTCAAAACCTTCCCAACTATTCAGAAAGCGGTGAGAGAGGACACAGACGTCCTTTGATATGCACTTCCTGGTAACTTGAGGCCACGCATATCTAGGTTGAGCAATAATACACAAAAGAGGTTCACATGTTTAATGAATGCCCACATTCACATCCAAAACTAACTAGCGCTGGAAAGACTCGCTAGCAGCTGCATGGGAAGATGAAACGGAATAAAGAGTTGTGGCTTTACATAAGCCATTTCATAACAAAATATCCTGAAATGCACTATGGCTTCGACTACCTTGCCCATGTATATTACACCAGGATTCCTTTTATCCCACTGTGAAAGACGAGGTTAAGAGTAGGTCTGAGTGGCTGAAGAATTGTTGGGGGAAAAAAGATGGTGGACAACTAAGTGCCATCCACCGCTGTCACATTATTTCCCCGATCTGTCCAATGCCAATCACAATTCTGACTCTCTTATAAACCAATGCACTGCTAATTAGGGAAGTAACTATTCACCGTGAGCAAGTTGAAAATTGATAGAAATGTTGAATGAATACCGATGCATGTTTTGAACAGAGGGGGCGCTGTGTTTACAGGTGCAAACTCGCTTTACCTGCACATAAGCGGCGAGCAAGAGGTGGAGCGGCAGAGTAAAATATAATTACAGCAGTGAAGTGCGCCTGACAAAACACAAACCGTTTACAAATTCTGCGACAAGACGCTTATTTATACTAACACAACAACGAATATGATGCACATAAACCATCAGCACAATGAAAAACTACTGTGACAGACGTTGATGTGTATAGATAGATAATGACTATAGAGAATAAAGACAATAAAGAATATTAGACAATCAATAAACATACAATTAATCAATACTTGCATTTCTTTATACATGATTACAATGTGTTTTCAGTATATACTGACAATTTTCAATGGCGAATTCAACACAACATCAACTGAGAAAAATGGGGTTAAGAGGGGATCTGAGTGGCTGAAGAATTATGGAAAAAAGACGGTGGACAATTGACGTCACACAATCGTATGAAACTAATATTTCCCCGACCTGTCCCATGCCAATCACATTTCTGACTTTCTTATAATCTGATCCACTCCTATGCTACGTCACACAATCGCCGGGCTAAACGCCGTTCCCAAAGGGCTTTTGTGAAAACAGGAAATCTGGCACAGGCCACGGGCCATGCTGGCAAGTTAGCGGGCCGCACTCGGATGTGGGTTGCCATGGCAACTGCCGAGCCCGGCACGATGGATCAGCATGGGTGCTTGCACTTACAAACACACACACACGCATGCAGACTGTAGAGTGTGGGTTTGTGCATCTAATTTACCTGCATGTGCAACACCAAGGTGCAAATTGACGCGGTCACATGGCGGCTCCCTCCAGTTGTCCCATTTCATCCTCCTTTTGTCTCCCCTCCCAATTTCCTCCCTTTGATAAACCAATTCGCATTTCCCTCCCGTTTCGATGCAAATCACCGCTGGAACGGCCAAAATGGGCTGGGATAAAAAACAAAGGAGGTGCTAACAATGTGCGATTGTGCTGGCTGACTGGGTTAAGTGATGTAAAGCGCTCGAATGAAAAGGAGTAGTGGCGAAGGGAAATAAATAAGTGGGTTCCTGTCCGCCGGGAAGAACCGACACGTCTCCACCCACTGCATTGACTGCACTGTGACTGAAGTGCAAATGAACATGTATATAGAGAGAAGAGCAGACTCTCAGGCCCGGGTCTTGGCGTGATTGTGGTGTTTGACTGAATTGAATTCACTGACCTGCGTTTAAAAACAGTGAACTAGTAGGGGCTCGCACAGAACGTTCCACTGCAGTCATTTCCCATTGTTTTCCAATGTAAACATGCACTGAATGGATGTGTTTTGACTGGATTGTTTGTGTCCTTTGCATAAACAGTTCAAGAAGTTTATCTATTTGAAACACAACTCTATATTGTGTGTAAATAAGGCCAATAAATAGTAAGAGCTGTGCTGTGCTGATTTAAAAAGGTGCACTAGAAGTTTTAGCAATGTTTCTCACAGACTTTCACTCTAATGGATGGTACGGTATGGTTCCATACGCTTTTATGTCGCTTACACTGTCAAAAGGTACCAAAAAGCAAACCATACTGCACCACTTTTTTGGAACCCTTTGCAAAGCATGACAAGGGGGTACAAAAAGGGGGAGCTAGACGCATAACTGAACGCTATTGGTTTACGGAGAATCATCACTAGCAAAGACATTACACTGTAATGCTATATACATTTAATGATGAGCCATGGCCGCCTCGAGCTTAAACAAACCTTTTCGTTGTCTTGATATACAGCTTTACTTTGACATTTCCTTGAGTGAGAATGACAACGACTGAAACTTTGTTGTACACCATTGGTACCTTTTTGGCAGTGGAAACGCAAGCCTGATAAGGGGACCCGTACTGACCTGTACCATGCCGTACCAGTCAGTGGAAAGGGGCCATTAGAGGGCATTCCACACCAATTGCATTTTCAAGTCCAATGCATTACATTTCCATTGTTTTTCTATGTAAATGCGCTTGATGGATATGCATGACCCCTACACTTATGTCTTGCAGTGTCTTGCACGTGAGCATCATGTTTTTAAAATGCTGTATCAAGTTAAATAAATGTCAATTTTCATATGCAGCGTCATTTATTAACGTCCGTTCCAAAGCAGTGGAGCAATCAGAAGAACTAGGAGGCGGGGCAAGTGTTGCAAGCTTCTGTTTACTGTAGCAAATCGGCTTGACAACTGAGCAAAGGAGGCGCTTTTGAAAAACCATTCCTAAGCGCAGAGTCTAATATATACATTTAGGTCAATATGTGTATTAGTCTGAAGAAACACAGCAGACGGGCTAATTGTAAAAGCAAACTCAATCTCTGGCACTTATGGAGCATCAGAAATGGTGGTTTCCCCGCACAAAAAGGCTGTAATAAAAGCAGTGCTGGTCTCTCAAGTAGAGCTTTACCAGACATTTTAAAAAATACTATATGAAAAAGACATTGAAACATTTTATTTTATTAAATGATGAATATTTTTGATTCTGGAGCGTGCGGTGCTTATGATTATTCAACATAGGTAAAGCTTTTTGAAAATCTATTTGTAGTGGTTACGGTCAAATTATGGTTGGGCCATGTCACGAAAATTCAACGTATGGAAACATTTAGCATCTTTGTTCAAGTGAATTCCAAGTATATGGGTTATATTGGTGCCGTGACCCGGATGGGAGTAAAGTTTGGGGTTGAGACAAATAAAGGCCAGCTGGTAAAAGTTGTGCCAGAAAACCTCTCTCCGCTTGTAAAACCTCATTAATACAAAGTGTCAGCATTACTGAATGGCAGACAGCATGTCAGAAGCTTGATGTGACAGCCAATCCCATCCAGCTTGGACCATACCACAAAAAAGGCACAGAAGTACTACTAGTAGTAGTTGTTGTAGTACGAGTCCTGGTATGTATATAAACATTTTCATGGCATTGGGTGATTACCAACCATGATAATACAATTTTCCTCCATTATTACATACTGTTATTATCTGGTGTTGTGTGAATGTGACTGGCCTCGCGTCTGCATTAGTATATTTGCAATATAGTATGTCTAGCACCTGAAAAGTTTTACATTTTTCAACTTCAACCATGAGTAAACTACCCATCGCAACTCGAAGAAACCACAATTCAATTTGGTAACGTTTGACATGACTCTATTCATAATAAATAAGAAGCTTTTTTTAAGATGCCCTGTGTGAATGGGGTACTACGTCCAACTCCCAAGCCAAAATGCCAGGCTCCCCCGGACAAAAACCAGCAGACTGAGGAACAGCTTTTTCCCCAGAGCTGTCTTCCTTTTGAACTCTGCCCCTCACTGACTCTTTTGCCCCCCCAATACACCCCCCACACTCCTCTAACTTATACTCCTCACAATCACTGCACTATTTAACATTTGCACATTTAAAGTTTGCACATATTCATTGCACTGATTCATTTACTTGAACTGTACATACCCACAGCACAGGGACATTTATAATTTGTAATTATGTTTATCTATCTGCCACTCCTGATTATTAATAGCATCATGTACATATATTCATTTATGCAAATCTCTGTTCATAGCTAATACAACCTGTATATAATGTTGATAGTACATCCATCTGTAAATATCACCATAGTTTTTCTATAACTGCACTTTATAACTTATACCTGTATCCTGCACTTGCTGCTATTGCACTGCTGGTTAGACCGAAACTGCATTTCGTTGCCTTGTACTTGTACATGTGTAATGACAATAAAGTTGAATCTAATCTAATCTAATCTAATCTAAAAATGCCCAGCTGAATTCCAGTTGGAACAGTAACCACACTTTAGGTTCCAGTTACCTGCATCTCATGCCATGTTAAATCAAATTAATTGCATTATTCATTTTAACTGCATCAAGTGTGTTTGGAAATTCAGGTTTCATATGCTAAAATACCCTTCATAACTTTAAATTTATTCCATTTCAAAAGCTGCTTTGTTATGATCTGTACGGTCTAAAGCGCTATTTAAATATTTTTGACCTGACTTTAACCGAAAAAAAAAAACATGCAAATGCACTGCAAATATAACCTGAACCACAGACGGAAACCATCCCACAGACACTACCTGGACCTCACTGCAATTACACACCAGCCCCAACACCTCTGGAGCAATTACTCTCATTTACTGACCACAGGCAGCGCTCAAGCACAGCACTCCTTTTATAGCCTGTGGGAACTTCTTACGCTATTCTAAGCAAATGTATGAATTCAGCAGAAAGTTTGATGATTTCTGAGGAATTTTCAGATCTTCTTATAATGCTTTGTTTTAAGCATGTCGGAAAGAAATCTAAATTTACTCTCCTGATTTTTATATGTGGTTAAAGACAAAATGATTAGCCTTCCTGGGGATATTTTTTTCTTTTTCAAATATTTCCTAAATGATGTTTAAGAGAGCAAGGAATTTTTCACAGTATTTCCTATAATATTTTTTTTCTTCTGGAGAAAGTCTTTTATTATTGTTTTAATTTGGCTAGAATAAAAGCAGTTTTTATTATTCTTACAATATTTTCTTTTCTCTTGTTTACAGAGCAAACCATTGCTATACAACGACTTGCCGAATTCCCTAACCTCCCTAGTTAACCTAATCAATCTAGTTAAGCCTTTAAAGTGCAATTTAATCTGAATACTAGTATCTTGAAAAAATATTTAGTAAAATATTATGTACTGTCAACATGGCAAAGACAAAACAAATCAGGGCTATTAATTCAGGAGGGCTACTAACTCTAGAGACTTCAGCTGTATATAGTAGTGCTTGTTTTAACCAATGTGTCTGTGCACTTCATTATTTTGTAAAAAATTTATTTGCCCTCATAATCTTTTATCAAACACCATAACCTTCCCTGCCCCCTCAAAACAACTTTTCTTCACTTCTGGTCACATGGAATGACTTTAGGGCGGGGTTATCAGGGCATGTCTCGTTTCTGCCCTGCTTTTGTTTAATTCCCAATCATCCTTCATTTTTTATCAACGCTCTTCTTCCAACGATTCAATTGGTTCCCTAAGAATAAAACCATGCACCACCCATCTTTTTTTTTTTTTTATCATTTTAGGACCATTTCAATCAGATAGACGTCACAAAATGGGGAAAATAGACAATCTTAATTTCTATTTCATAGTAACTTAAACAAGACTGGAAAACGTCATTTCCTTTTTTCTATTTTTAGGTTTGGCCTGAATAGGTTAATTTGATGATTTGATTATTATTGAGTTTATGTTTCATAATTATCAAACATAATTATTCATGTTTGAGTATTTGCTTTAATGTTTTGATTTTGTGAATGAAGACTTCTATTCTATCAATGCAAATCAGGATTTAAGGCAGCTAAGGTAGAAGGTGGGGTGAGTAAGGGGTGAGGAAACAATTTTCAGACCGTGAGTTGGTGTGTGGTGACTGGTGCTGCTGATTAGCAATGAAGCTGTTTCACTGTTTTGATGGATCACGATGTGATAAAAATAAACTACGAAAAGGTTCCACAACGGACTCCCGTGTCACTACTTACCCTTACTAAGATACTAGTTTACAACAAAATTCCACTACAAAGCCAAAAATAAAATCTAATAAAAATATGTATATAGTAAAGCAGAAAAACACAAGATGATGGCCAAAATATGTCCAAATAGCACAAAAAAACATATAGATTGATAGGAAAAAACAGCACATTTTATCTATGAGAATACTAGTCATACATGTGAAAAGTAACAATCATACATTTTAGAAAGGAAAGAATTTTAATAAACAAGCTAAATTAATTTTGATAAGGCAAACATAAACACTCCAATATCCAGGAACATCTGTCCAATCCTGCTTGAGCATCATCATGAACACATCTGTGTTGAGCTTGTGTCTATAAATAAAGCCAATTGAATTTCCGCCAGCATGACTTGACTTAAAATTCACTTTTAAACACATCTTATCATTCGTAAGGCTAATGTTAATTTACAAGAAATTGACAGAAAATTCGATCTGAGTCTCACCTTATGTGTGAACTGAATCAACTTAAAATGAATAGTTTTATATTTTCGTCTTTAGCTTCATGGGGTGTTAGTTCTTTATATTACAACACACAGAGTTTCATTTACTTCTTTGCTTAAAATCAAAGTTTACAATACTGTGATTCTCCTCATGTTTTTTTAAATCCCTATGGGAAGAATCTGTGCAAAAGTCACTGGGAACACACTAATTCACTCTTTTTGCTTATTTGTTCAAAATATTTATTGCATTAAAGATGATAAGTTAACATTGAACTAATATTTTACAGCATTTTAGTTATTAATTCACTCATGCTATTATTAATTCTCAATATTAAAAAAATACATGTAAAAATAAACAACAGAATGAATAGATACTGTAAAATAAGTCATGTTTATTCATAGCTATTGATTTAAACTACTGATTTGACTAATTAAGCTAGACAACCACACCATTAATGTTTAAATGTTTAATATGCATTTTGAAAAACACAAATTATTAGTAATATTATTAAATTCTGGACAGATATTTCTGGAATTTTAAACTGAATTGATCATTTTACTACACTGTAAAAATATTTGTATATCAACACTCATATGACAGTGTATTTTAACTAAAATTACCCAAAGCTTGTGATATAAAGATGTCTATTTAGAGTTTTGATCTGTATTATGGGACATTGATATCTGTTTAACATTGCTTATGTTGTCTTCAAGCAGTTTTAACTACATATTTCTGCATTGGTTATGTATTTTTTAGAACAATAAAACAACAAATAATTTGTTTTCAAACTGTATCCTTTTCCTTTTATTTCACACATTATGCAATTCAGAGTGTGCCTCACACAGGTGAGTGGGCTTGACAAACCACCTATAGAAAACACACTCTTTCATCTCTCTGATACTTGCACCAGTTTAGCACCAGACACTTTCTTACAATCGCTCAATAAATAAAGATAAAAACAGTGCATTTCTGAGTGTGCCTCACGCAGGTGAGTGGGCTTAATAAACCACCTGTATAAACAATCTTCTCTCTATATATACACTGAACACTTTAGCTAAATGCCATTTTACAAGAACTCAATAAGAAAAACAATGTTTACATGTGAATGCACATCAAATCATGTTGCACTACTCGTTTTCTTCAACCACAAAATACCTTGTTTGCACAATATTGTCCTGTTTTATATAAAAGTACTGGAACAGTATGTCTTAAGCCAGATTTACTTTCGCCTGGTGCCGCAAGGCGCACCTCCGCTGACTACACACACACCTCACGAAATGGACGAGGTTTTTATACTTGAGAAACTGACCGGAAAGATCAGACGGATAAACATAGAAGTAAGAAATTTCCGGAACTACGTCATATTATTAATATTATTGAAGGTTTTTTAACTAATTATATTTATTATTTTTTTAGAAATTATTTAAATGATTATAAAGATTTTTATAACCACTCAAGAATTTAATCAAACTATGCTGCATCAATTGCTTTTGTTCATATCTCAGACAGTTTTACCTATTAAAGTTTATTAAAATACTAATGACAACAGAACACGGGTTGCTCTACAAATATGTTTTTATTATGGAAAGAATAAACCATTATCACCAATAAAGCCTAGAAAAACAGCGCATCAGTATATTGTAAACTGATATACAATCGCTTTAAATACGCATTTCCAATTTTCAAAGAAATAATTTGTGACTTCATTTTAGTTTTGTAACTATTAAATTAAAACCTTTTAATGGTGGAAAAACTAATATTCTGTAATATTAAAACCACCCGGGGCTCTACTTTTGCCACGGCCTCTCTTTTTGATTTTAACAAACGTATCCCTCAAGTTTAAAAAAAAAATTTATAAAAAAAATTCCTCCATCCCACTGCTGTTGCAACTTCTAGCCAAGAATTATTGGTTATTGGTTATTGGTTATAAGAATTATTATCTGATTATCCCTATGATTACGCATGGACGAATCATAAAGGTGTCAGTACAAGTGTACATGTTGCAAACAAAATCTCTTCAACGTGACTCATATTCAACTCAAATGAAACGCAGCTCAGCGTGAACCGTTCGCTAGAGTCTCAAAAAATGTTGTTCATGTAGCACCGTCGTCCTGCGAGACACCGCATTTCATTCCACTCTATGTCCACACATGTAGCAGAATGACAATAAAGCTCAACTAGACTGAAACTTCATTCATTTTCAAATCCTTCGGCTTAGTCTCTATTTCAGAGGTTGCCAAAGCGGAATGAACCGCCAACTATTCCAGCATATCTTTCATGCAGTGGATGCCCTTCCAACCACATGCCGGTACTAGGAGATCACCCATACACACTCATTAACACACATACACTACGCACAATTTAGTTTATTTAAGTCACCTGTACCGCATGTCTTTGGACTGTGGGGGAAACTGGAAAACCCAGGGGAAACCCACGTGAACAAGGGGAGATCATGCAAACTCCACATAGAAATGCCAACTGGCCCAGCAGAGACTCGAAACAGTGACCTTCCATTACAGACGACTAACGCTACAGCAATTATTTTCATGTGAGTAATTTCAGCAGAAGAACTTGCTCTATTAATAGCAAGGAGGAGACACTGAATCAAAAAGTGCTGAATCAATTGGTGGTGAAAAAAACTAAAATGCTGACAAAGTGAATCACTTCAGTTGTAAAAGACTGTGAATCCATTCAAACCCAGCTTGAAGTTTCACATGTCTTAAAGGCTTTTTTGACTGTAGCACTTACGATTGCAGGACGCTGCAGTTGTAGAAGACGAAGTCAGTGGTGATGAATTTGAGCCCTGTCTCTTTGGACTTCAGAGAAAGCTTCACGACCCGTTTATCGCCTGGAAAAAGAAGAGAAAGAGACCGTAATGAAGGAGAAAATGCGGCAGAAATGAAGTTAGGGCCGTT
This sequence comes from Danio aesculapii, assembly GCF_903798145.1. Classification (NCBI taxonomy): domain Eukaryota; kingdom Metazoa; phylum Chordata; class Actinopteri; order Cypriniformes; family Danionidae; genus Danio; species Danio aesculapii. Next base: position 44,207,717 of record NC_079442.1, on the reverse strand, counting down.
TGAGCCGGCACTGACGCTCTAATGCAGACTCCGGACCCCCGCTCCGCACATATACTCAGTAATGCTCACGTTCCTAATATATTTGATTGCGAGACCATTTATCCACTTCTTCCATCTGTGAGCGAAATGCACTTACGTTTCAAACTCGGCAGCCCTTTTGCGTTCCATAATGACTACATCTCTGCCCATCAAATTATACTTGTGGGCCTCTCTTCACTATAATTGACATAATATTTCCATTTGGACATGCAATAATTGTTATTAATGGGAATACCAGGCTTCCGGAGTCTAAAAGTTGCCATCAGGAGATTTTGAATTCTTAGAGTACCTTAAAAATGTAAAAAAAAGAAAAAAAAGGGGGGGCTCAAAAGAGATTCGTGTAATTATCAGTCATCACAAAAGGAAGGGGAAAAAAGACTGGCATAAAATGGGCAACGTGGAAGGATAGGATTAAATTAAATCAAATTAAATTTTATTTCTAAAGCACAAATTGTTCCAGAGCAGCTTAATAGACTTGGTCAGAGCAGATGTATTTAATTTTGACGGAAATGAAAACGAGGTTGAGAGTGACAGATGTGTCTGGATGATTGTTGAGAGATGGAAAATGTGTTTTCATAAACTTCCAATGGACAAATGAGTCAGTAAAACATGGCTTGTGTAAAACAGATGGACATCAAGAAAATGTGAATTATTTCATTTGACTAGTTTTATCTCACACTGCTAACCCCATGTATGCAGAAAAAAATTAATAAGTAATAATATTATAGCTTTTTAAACACCAATTCAACTGAAATTCTTCTTACTATTATTAATTTAATGGGGTTTTTTTTCCCGAGCAAAAGTAAGAACAGAACATTGGGAGGATCTAAGTGTGTGCTAAATTATTTTATTTTATTTATATTTATATATATATATATATATATATATATATATATATATATATATATATATATAGTTTTAATATTTATTTCATTTTATTTTTATTTTATTTTATCTAAACAAATTAGAATGAAACATTTTTTATTTATATTTTTAATATTTTTTCTTTTATTTTTATTTTATTTCTTTTCTGAGAATTTTTATTTAATTTTATTTATTTATTTTTCTTTTATTTCAATTTCTGAGCAAAAATAAGAACGAAACATTGGGAGAATGCAAGTGCGCGCTAAATTATTTTGTTCATTTATATACTAATTATATTTAATTTAATTTATTTATAAACAAAAATTCAATTCAAATTCTTTTTCTTCTTAATAATTGAATTTAAATTCGTGTTGTATCTGAGCAAAAATAATAATGAAATATTGGGAGGATCTAAGCCCATGCTAAATTATTTTAGATTTATTTTATTCATTTATTTTTTCTGAGGAAAAATAAGAACGAAACATTGGGAGGATTTATGTGCATGCTACATTATTTAATATATATATATATATATATATATATATATATATATATATATATATATATATATATATATATATATATATATATATATATATATATATATATTTTTTTTTTTTTTTTTTTTTTTTTTTTTTACATTTTTATTAATTTATATTTATATTTTTATTTAATTTATTTTATTTTACTTTTAAAAAATTCTGATCAAAAATAAGAAGAAAACATTGGGAGGATCTAAGCTCATGCTAAATTCTTTTGTTTATTTATATATATTTAATATTTTGTTAAATTATTTTATTTTATTTTATTTCTTATAAAATAAAAATGAAACATTGGAAGACCGTAAGCGTGTGCTAAATTATTTTGTTATATACTTCTTATTGTTATTTAATTAAATTTTATTTAAACAAAAAAAAAAATCTAAATTAAATTCATCTTACTATCAATAATTTAATTTAATATATTTATTTTTGAGCAACAATAATTATGATATTGGGAGAATCTAAGTCCATGCTAATTTATTTAAGATTTATTTTATTTATATTTTATTTTAATAAATTTTTTTTCTGAAGCAATAATACCAATGAAACACTGGAAGGATCCAAGTGTGTAATTTAATTAATTTATATATATATATATATATTTTTTTTTTATAATTATTTATTTATTTGATTTTTTGTTTTGCTTTATCTTAATTTTTTTCTGAGCAAGAATAAGAATGAAAAATTGGAAGGATCTAAGCCTGAGCTAAATAATTTTATTTATTCATATTTATTTTATTTCATTTTTTTTTTCTGAGCAAAAGAAAGAACAAAACATTGGAAGAAACTAAGAATGTGCTAAATTATTTTGTTTACTCATATACTTATTATATTTATTTAAACAATAGAATGAAACATTGGGAGGATCTAAGCCAGTGCTAAATTATTTTATTTTTTGATTTATATTAATATTTATTTTATTTTATCTAAACAAAAATAACATTGAAACATTTTTGAGGATCTAAGCATGTGCTAAATTATTTGACTTATTGATTAAAATTTTTATTTATTTTACTTTATTTTTTTAGCCAAAATAAGAATGAAAAAATTATGATAAATTATTTTTAAAATATATTTATTTTATTTTATTTAGTATTTTATTTTTATTTTTTATTTATTCCAAGCACAAATACGAACTAAACATTGGGGTGATCTAATCCCGTGCTAAATTATTTACAATATTTGGCTCTATGATATTATAATGATTAAAGCAGCCATTAGTGCTGTCAGTATGTCAAGGGAAAGAGTTGATCTTGTCTGGGAAAGTCAGCTTTGAGTCTGGAGGACAGGAAAACATCCTCTGCTGTTTGGATCTTATCAGAGTAAATGCCATATTCAATTTAACATCAATCAATATCGGCTCCGCTCCATGTTGCACTGAAAAATATCCCCATTTCCAGTGGAAGAAATTTATCGTAAACATGGATTGTGTGAATAATACATTGTATACGCAAACTGTTGATTTCTATTGACATCTTGCCCTTTGTTGTGTTTTATCTTTCTCTTTTCCATGTAATATTTTAGGCATTAAAGTCATTTGTAATTGTAGCCTGGCCTTTCCTGCTTTTTATTTGGTTTGATGTTGTGCACTGGAGATGTGACAAAACTAATAAAAATCAATATTAAATACAGACGATGCTTCAGTCTATTTATCTGAATTCAGCTGATACACAATATTGACCAAATCATATTATCTACAAATATTAAATCTTTTGAAGATCCAGTCAACCTTTTTTTTCTTTAGTTGCATGATTCTGGATGAACTGAGAATTATTGTTTTTTATTTATAGGGCACCTGTGATGAAAATCCACTTTTGGAAGCTGTTTGGGCAGAACTTCAGGTAGGTATAGTGTGTCTACAGTCTTATTTGGGTGATATAAAGACAATAAGTCCCTTTTTTTAATTCCTGATGTTAAAATAGGATCCAAATCCCTCCCAATTTGAGGCCCACCACAACATAAACGAAGGAGTGTGGTTTTCCCCGCCCACCAAATTGATTGACAGCCATGTATTAACAAGTCTCCATAAAAAGATCTGTTCAGCTCTCTGTGATCATCAGCACCTCAAGAATGAGTTTGTAAGATTAAAACATTTATAAAACAGTGCATGTTTGTTATAAAGTCAGTAAAATCAATAGGTAATTCATCACCACAGCTGCATAGTGTCAGTACAAAAATAAAAGAAGATGCTTGAATCTCGGATTGTGGACATTAAATCAGGTTTATTTTGTACATTAACATAATACATATCCATACAGCAATGTGTATTAACGTATATCCTGTCACATTTGCCATGCAAAAACAGTGCAAAGCTAAATGTGTGTGTGTGTGTGTGTGCTGTAACAACATTGTGTGTGACTCATTGTTGCAGAAAGGCTTGAATTAACTCCACAACAAATTTTATCAGGGTTTTTCACAGCGGAATGAACCGCCACTTACTTGACAGATTTATGTATTTTTAATTTTAGGTGGTTTGTTTATGTGTATTATGTTTGGTAAAATAAATTCTAATTGCATCTTTAGTGATTTTTCAAGTAATTTCAAGTCTTGTCCCAATAGGTAGATTTAGAGGTTTTTGCAAAAAAAGCACAAGTGGATTTAGCTGGTTTTGACGCAAAAGAAAATTTACCTTGTTAAAAACCAAAGAATTGTCTGAAGTGATATTTATGAATAAAACGTTATTTTATTTACTAGCTAATAACCTTTTCATTACATATAAAATGAAACTCCTGAACCTAATCAGAGGAGTCTGATAGAAAACACTTATTTACAAAAAAAGGGGTCTTTTAGAGAGGATTTAGAGGGTTTTGCATCTGAACTCTTCATATGTTAATTAATATGCTAATTGAAACAAGAGTGTGATCTTTAAGGATTAATAGTGCAGCTCTTTTTATTTTTTTTTATCATTTTCACTAATAAACACGTCACATTTTTTCAGTCAATTGCAATCTGAATGGTGTCTTACCGTATCCCTGAGTGACAGACGGGACGTCCCGAAGGGAAGGGGACATGCAGAGGATTTGTCCTTTAGCCAGCACTTCTCCTGGACTTTCTGTGAGCTCCTCAAACACACACGTCACCCCCGCAGAGAGGTTCGGGACGTTCGCCACCTTCACACTCAGCTGGAGCACAAACACACACACACACACACACACACACACACACACACACACACACACACACACACACACGCTTCTGTCAGACACGCTACATGATCACGTGACCTGCCTGATTAACATGTGTGAAAGCAGCATTTTGTCACAATTCTGTTAGGAATGAAGGAGGGAAAAATCAAGTGGAATAGAAAATCCTGACATTATTTAAATCACTGACATGTTGTTTTTTTCCCCAAGAAATGTAAAAAATAAAAATGAAGATTTATGGCCAATGAATAAATAAAATTCATCAAAGAGACCATCACATTTATTCTTTGGTTTGCTTACTCATTCATCCTTTTCGGCTTAGTCCTTTTATTAATCTGGGGGTGCCACAGTGGAATGAACCAACCTATCCAGCATATGTTTAACGCAGCAGAGGCTCTTCCAGCTGCAACCCATCACAGGGAAACATCCATACACTCTCATTCACACACATACACCATGGACAATTTTAGCTTACCCAATTCACCTATAGCGCATGTCTTTGGACTGTGGGGGAAACCGGAGCACCCGGAGGAAACCCACACAAACACAGGGAGAACTCCACATAGAAATGCCAGCTGACCCAGCCGAGGCTCAAACCAGTGACCTTCTTGCTGTGAAGCCATCGTGCAACCGTTGTAAATTGTTTTAGATAAAAAGATAATAGATAATAATAATGCAAAAGTAATAAATCTTAGTAATTATTTTACATCTAATTCAATGAAAAGATTATCAAGCTTCAAGACGCAAAAATAAAAACACCATGAAGGCATAACAAAAGTTTCCTGAAGTCATCTGACAGATTACATTTAAGCATTAATTTACTAAAAATATAAGTCATTGCTAAAGGCTAATACTTTGTTGATGCACCTTTGACAGCAATTACAGCCTCAAGTCTTTTTGAATATGATGCCACAAGCTTGGCACACCTGTCTTTGGGAATTTTTGCCCATTCCTCTTTGCAGTACCTCTCAAGGTCTATCAGGTTGCATTGGAAGCGACGGTGTACAGCCATTTTCAGATCTCTCCAGAGAGGTTCAATAGGATTTAGGTCTGGGCTCTGGCTGGGCCACTCAAGCACATTCACCGAGTTGTTGTGAGCCACTCCATTGATATTTTGGTGGTGTGCTTTGGGTCATTGTCCTGCTGTAAGACGAACCGTCGCCCCAGTCTGAGGTCAAGAGCACTCTGAAGCAGGTTTTCATTCAGGATGTCCCTGTACATTGCTGCATTCATCTTTCCCTTAGAATGGTTTAGAATGGTATAACAGTAGAGTGAAATGCACAACCTTCAATTTGGGATTTTAAAATATACTGTGTAAAAATTACTAAGGGTGTTTTCACACCTGTAGATCCATTGTTTTGTTCCAAATAAGGGATTAAAATTGTTACAGTGTTGCACTATATTCTTGGTGTGGTTCGCTTTCACATGGTAAAGTTTCTAAACGGACCAAAATAGCTAAAAGAAGTCACGTGCGAGTAAACTCTACTCACATTAAGAGTTCCACTGTCCCGCTCAGGTCATATACGTCGTTATTTGAATTCATGACGATAAGCAATAAGACATTATAAGCGAAAACCTGTGCTTTCATTTTGAATGGTGACACCCACACACATAATCACCAAATATAAATCAGAGAGATGAGCCTTTCTCGTACATAGCCGTTGGCTAGAATTTTGCATTATAGAGAGAAATAACAGATAAACCAAGACTGCAGTTTTCCTAATGGATAAACAGCTCTCGTTAATATGCTTTCACTTTTACACATTTACCAGTAGCAATGATGACAACCCGCCCTACTCATAATTCTCTCTTCATATAGCCATTTATGCCTATTGCATATCCATAATACACTGTGATATAGCCTGGTTCGTTAGTTTGTTGGATCATATTGCTTTTTTAATACAATCGATTCACTCCAGAGTTAGTTTCAATAGAGCCGAGACCACCTCATTTAGGCGATC